>NC_136906.1:19513293-19639375 GCF_949606895.1 Notothenia rossii
CAGTGACACAAAGGTATAGCTCTGGATGACTCACACTCTCTCTCTCTTTCTCTAGTCTGGATTAAAATAAAAGAGGCCCAGCAGCACCAGCCTGCAGAGAGGGAGTTACGCGCTCCATCTCAGAGATAGGGTGATGCGCTAAAAATACCCCTCCTTGTGTGGGCTTGTTGGGGAGTAAGGGGGGGGGGGAGGTTTATGGATATGGTGGTATAGTACAGTGCTATCACTACTTTGTACAGTTCAGCTTGATTGCATTTCCACATTCTCTCAGACGTTTCTTTTCTCTTCGTCTCCACAATAAGTATTAATTGTTTTTTTTGAGAACGCTCAGGAATGCTAGTCATTGCAATTAAACTCTAGTTCATTAAGTAGAATTCGACTGGATACCACTTTTATCTCATTGACCCCAATTCCGTCTTTTCTTCCCACACCCTCTCCGCCATGGTCTACTCTCTGAGAAACTCCATTAAACATCAAAAGCAAATCAATATCGATCTATTACTCTTGCTGTCGCCGAATAGTCACTCTCCCCGTTGAGGAGTCGGTCTCTCAACTCCTAATTGATCTGGATGCGATTGGCAGAAAACTAAACAGAGTTCCAATTCAACATGCCTCTCCATCTGTCATCTCTCGGGATGCTTTCTCTGTGTCAGATGATCCATCTGTTTAGCCCAGCCTCTGTCTCCACGACAGCAGAGGGGAGGAGAATTCAGAGGAGCTCCTGTATCGCAATCCTACAAGGTGCTTTTTGAGAGCAAGGATGCTCATTAAGCAAACAGTTCCTCTAGTTGCCCCTTGATATTTGGGAATCTGAAGGCTGGTTATAAACTGAGCAGGGTGTTTGTTTAGAGTCCCGATTTTTAAATACTTACCTTTCACATTAAAAGGCCTCTGGGGTCATGGGGGATTTGCATATAAAAGAGCAGAGAGCTCCTGGTGTGCGAGGATGAAGAGTGAAGAGATTATGAAGAGGCAGAACGGTTTCTTCCCGCTGGTTCTGGGTGTGTGCACCATTTATGATGTCAATCAACCTGCATGCGGAGAGAGAAAGGGAGACAGACTCAGGAAGATTGAAAGACAGAACAGAACAGAAACTAAAACAAGCTGTGCTGACCTGGTTGCCCTTTGCTTCTTAGATGATGTAAAAGTGCAGAACATTAAGAACACATTTGTTTTTATTCTTTTGGCTGAACTCCAAGACAGTGTCTGTTAAGATAGCTTTTTGCAAGTCCTCAAATGTTTGGACACAACAGCAGGACAATTATTCTCAACTTGCAGCCAAGGTAACCAATTAAATTGTGTATCAACATTGTGAAATAATCCTTATTGGCCAGGTCAGTCCTCTGAACCGAGTCCAACTGAGCATGTGTTTGACTTCCTAAAGACCAGATTGAGGGCAGGAAGGCCGCAAAATAAGCAAGAAGTGAAGATGGCTGCGGTACAGGCCTTGCAGAGCATCACACTCTGACTGCCAGGTTTTGAATTAAAATTCAAAAGTAATTTTCCATAAAGTTTATTTGATGTCGAGGTAAACATTGAAGCTAGTAGACGTAATTTTCAACCTCGTAGTCACGGTTTCAAATCAAGCCCAACCTGCTGGACTACAGAACCAACAAAACAACAATTGAGCAATGCCCTATAATAAAAAAAGTCTCCACTTTACATTTGAAAAGCAGCTGTACACTGTGCAGCAGACCATGTCACAAAGTTTCAAGCAGAGTTGAGAGTGGAGCAACCCGTGAAGCAGATGACAGAACCAGTCGGTCTCCTCCAGAGGAGAGACTCCTGTGAGTTTGTGGGAGTTCAGAGATCTGCTGATGGTGATGTACAGTGACGGGTGCTTGGGTTTCGAAGAATGCAAGGTGTAAGACAATCCACAGCCGAGTCCAGATTCCTCAGGTGAAAGAGAAAACTGTGCTAAGAGCTTTGTGTGTCTAATGTGCACCAACCAATCCGTTTGGAATGTATTTTGTACGGTGCATTAATAGATTAAGAGGGCTGGCGGTGGCTGTCCTTTCACAATGGGGAAGGCCTGTTGCTGTGCGGAATAAAGGCGGATTATCCTGTCTAGTGTGGCACATCAAATACATATTTTCCTGAGCCGTTTGCCAGGTGTGTGAATGATAGCGAATCGCTCTGGGTAACCCTGAAAGGCATGTGTTCTGCACTTTCACGGGCTGAGGCTGGCTCTCTGTGTTTGGCCGCTCGGTGTTGGGTCGGTGATCCTGGGGGTGAGATAATCTGCTGTAATCCACGGCTCTGTGATCTGACCACAGCGCAGCCGAAAGCTGGATGAGATGCTATACGCCTGGATTAGGGGGAAAAACAGGGGAGGTCAGAGCGACTGTATAAACATATTTTATTAATTATTATATTAAAAAATGACCAGGCCTTTATATGCTATGTCAAATTAAAGTAAAAAGTTTGTTCGATTTGGTCATTCGATTTCAGGTTTCAAGATATTTTTTTTCCAGTCCTTACAGTATGGATTTAAAGTTGAAATACTCCCTGCACAGTGGAGTACGTTTTTGTTATACTGTTCACAGCCACGGTCAGTCCAGTATTAATACAAAAATGCAGATCTCACCGCAGCTCTGAGAGTGTGGAGGTAGGGGCTGAAGTGGATTTGAATTTTCATGGGGGTTAGTATTATTTTCATTTTTATCTGAGAAAATATCTGTGACTCATCTGAGATGCATGCATGAAAGGCTCATAACAAGCCTCCCTGATGCAACTGCATTCGAACGGGGTAAAGGAAGGATTCTGGAGAGCATTGATTCAAATGCAATGTATGCTGGAAAATATGTTAATAAGATTATAATGATTCCCCGCTAACATAATTGATGAGTTTAATGAGCGTTTGGCAGCCAGGTTGCAAGAAGTCACGAAGCCTGGGTTCATGACTATAAGCTTTTGAATTGTTGTGATGGTGATGATTGGAAATGTGATTTAATTATATTGAATTAGTGAGAAAAGATTAGTGGATATTACAATAGATCAGATTCCACAGTGTGACTATACTGACATACCTTTCCTGTTGTTCACTTCTGCTCCAGGGTCCTCTCTGTGCGTCATTGCATTGTTCTCCTCATGTCTCTGAGAAGCTCTGGTGACCAGATGCCCTCTCTTTGCCTGTATGGCGTTGCCCCAGCACTCTCCTCTAAGATTCTTGTGCATCGTACTGTAAATGTCGCCATTAAAATGGAAGTAGGCTTGAGCGAGCTTCTGTCTCTATCCCTCTCTTGTGATTGCCTGAGAGTCACAAAGGGCAAGCTGAGGCAAGCAGAGATGGCAGGCCCGCTCAGGACATGTCATTTGAGATGTGTCAGTTATGGGCATGTTGCCCTAAAAGCATGCCCCAGCCTGAGAGCGCCTCATAATAAAAACTCTCAATGTGCTCAATATAACAGCTGATGATTCAACCGGTGCAACGGCATACAGCTGTGATTACATGGTCAGCCATGAAAGAAGCACCCATTCCCAATTTGCGAGTCCTTGCTCCTCTTCCCTTCAACTCCCCTCACTGCAACCCCCACACTGGTAGCAATCAGCCAGGTGCTAAATGCCTGGGTGAGGCACCGCTCATGGGTGGGTGGGGGGAGTACTGGAGAGGGGGTTTGAACGTGGAAATAAGCATCTGTGCTAGCCTGGCAGAGGAGGAAGCGGGGGCAGGAAATAACTGTCATTCTGACTGTGTTTGTGTGTGTTTGTGTGTGTGTGTGGTACGGAGAGAAAGGAGGACGGGTTTAGGTAAATCGTAAAATTAGTGAACTGAGGAGCATGAGGACAATGTGGTGGGGGGAAAGATTGACTGCGATTTTTAAAAAAAGAAGCTTAAATAAGTGATTGTTGACTCTTCCCTTCAGAGAGGCCTGATTAACGGCACCATACAGTGTGATGAGGAAAAGGAGAGTTGACACCAACCAGGCTGTTTGGAAAATACTGATGCGGCAGCAGCTATAGCCCCATCCAGGGGCTTCCTCGTGATGACTGTTAATGAATAATCGATAGCAAGAGCGGCTCAATGTAGGGGATGTATGTGAATCTCCTCTACACTCTCATAAAGACTTAAAGGTTTAATTAAACTAATCGCTGCATGTCTTGGAGCCCCAAAGCCCTTTGAAGCCTGCCGTACTAATGACACCAAATCAAGCTCCCCTTTTGTTGCAGAAACGTGTGCAGAGAAGAGAGAAAATGAAGTGATGCTGCAGAACAGTTCAATTTTCCCGGCTTATTCTGCACGCTGTGTAAGGTGTATTGTTCTAATTTCATAACTGCACCACAATAATACCTGATATTGTCCTACCTCAATCCAATTCAGCTTTATGCTACACAGCGACTGCAGATCATGCAACTAGAGAATGCAATTCCTGAAGAAATTGCTAGTGGGAATGCTTTATGCTGAAAAGCTGACGCTGAATTGCTATGCCAAAATGTAATGTGTAAGAAGAAAGTGAAGAATTTAGATTGAAATTATACATGAACACTGGGGGCTTGAATGTGTGATGAGAGAAGAAAAGAAAGTAAAAAGGCTTGGAAAAGCAGCAAAATATTTTAACTGCAAACTTTTGAACTAACTTGATGGCGAATGATCTGTCGCCATGCCAATCGCATTTTATGAAATCCCATAATACGCTTAGATGCGTTGATGGCTGCATCGTTACCAAGCCTGTGAAGTTTTGGGCCGTTTGGAGCATTTTCACTGAAGTTAAAATGGTGTTTCATGGTGAGCATTGTGTTGCCATGGCAATGGCATTTGAAGAAATCTCAAAACTGTCCCGTAGATGTCTTCACAGCTGGACTGTTAGCCCACATGTGAAGTTTGAGCACTTTTGGAATATTTTCATAGGAGTTATAGCGACATCGTCTTTTATGGCGAGGGATGCGTTTCCATGGGAACGGCATATGGGGAGATCTCAGATTTGGCATAGAGCTGTTGAAGCATGGACCAGTGACATACAAGTGAAGATTGGGGGACAATTGGACCGTGTCGATTGGACTTAAATTGACATCGTGTTTCATGGCGAGTGGTCTGTCGCCATGACAACGGCATTTGATGACACCCCATAATACGCTTAAATGCGTTGATGGCTGCATCGTTGCCAAACCTGTGAAGTTTTGAGCCGTTTGGAATATTTTCACTGAAGTTATGAAAAAAACGTGTTTCATGGTGAGCATTGTGTTGCCATGGCAACGGAATTTAAAAAAAAATCTCAAAACTGTCCCGTAGATGTCTTCACGGCTGGACTGTTAGCACACATGTGAAGTTTGAGCACTTTTTAAACATTTTCATAGGAGTTAATGTAAAGCGACATCGTCTTTTATGGCGAGGGATGCGTTTCCATGGGAATGGCATATGATGACACCCCATAATTGAGTAGAGCTGTTGAGGGCAGGACCATTAACCATTATCTGAAGTCTGCTGCTCTGAGCATGTCAGTTGGAGTTATGACATCATCGTGCTCCATGACACAGGTGTTTATATTTGAGCTAACGAGGTGTCCAGAGATGAAAGGTTTCCATTGTTCTGAATGAGAGATAAACCTCTTACATGTGAACGTTTTGTTGAAGAACCGTAACAGATATCGGTGAAAAAAATGTTCAAGCTACGATATGTTTTCCTACATTTGTCATGAAAAATTATGTCTCAGGAATGTAGGGTTTGAGAGTTATGGCAGTTTTAAAATAAAAATATGAAGGAACATTTCAAACTGTCCTCCACTCTAACTCTGACATCACGCACTCTGCCTTAACGAGCTGCGCAATGTTAAAGTTAAAATGTAAAAAATGTGATGAATTATGGGTTATATCTCTGGAATTATGAAAGTTATGAATGAGAAAAGTAGTAGCCATCGATTCCCGACCGAGCTGGCCGTTTTGATGTTCGAACGGAGTTTCTGCGATGTGGAATGTGGGAGAAGAAGAGGACCAAAATAACAGGCGGAATAATAAAGAATTTTGTGCGTAGAAGAACAGATAGTTGGAATGCTGTTAACAGTATTCCCACTAAATTAATGAGCTATACATTTTACAAGTCAGTGACCGTATCTCTCATCACATATCCATTAGCCTACCACAGGTCTGTCTCTGTAGTACCTCATTCACACCAACGCAACTCCGGTTCAAGCTCCGTGCTAGAGCTTTTCAGGTTCAGAACCGGTTCTTTGGTTTAGCTCCGGCTCTTTTCACACCGCCCACAGTCCGACTGGTGCTGCGTCATTGCGTCATTGTTTGCGTCATGGCGTAACCGTTTGCGTGCCTGCTTCATAAAGCCAAACCGCGCGGAAACCCCTCACAGCTCACGCCGACAAGCGACAACAACAACAATGGCCGATTGTGCTCCAGCTTCCTCTGTACCTCTTCGGAAGACCAAATTCTCAGTAGGTAGCTGGTCTCTTCAGTGGACCGCTGCTGATTGTTAAGTTTCTCCATCGTTGTGTACAAACTGCATAAAACGCGGCTTTTTGTTGTTGTTCAGGAGTTGATTCCCGCCCCTGCCCCTGCCCCCTCGACGTAAGCGTGACGTATGGGGTGCTTTTGCTCTAGCCGGACAATTTTTTGGTGCTTGAAACGAACCGGATTCGTTGCTCCGCTGCGGTGTGAACAGGAAAACCTGGTGCTTTTCAAGCTCCAGCTCCGAACCGGCCCTGAAACACCGTTGGTGTGAATGAGGTAACTAACAGAGTGAGGCGGTTCAGGGGAGACAGCCGCTCCACTCCGTCTTTGGAGGAGGTTTGTTATTTCCTATAAGAAGGAGTCACTCAGCTGGCACAAATCCCCTCCCCCCTGAAACCTCTGATCATCATGTCATTGTCCGCACTCCAGGGACTCTGCTTTCACATAATGAAACCAAGAGAGCTGCCCACATCTTGGCTTATTATCACCCTGTGTACAGTCTGTGTGAGCAGATGCAAAAGACAGGAGCTTTAACAATGATGCTCAACTGCGTGTGTGTGCCTGAGTGCAACATGGGGGTGCATTTCTCGCCAGTGTGTTTCTCCACGGGTGTGTGTGTGTGTGTCCACATGTGTGTATGAGTCACTTGAGAGGTTTCACACCAGCTATTATTAAACAGGGACTGGTGGATTTCATATAAAATAGAATAATGGTCTCCTCATCAGCTCTCCAGAGATTACAATAGTAACTGTCATGTGAATCAGAATTCTTGACATTTTTCCAAAATCTGTCTTTGAAAGGCACTGTTCAAACAGGATGTGTGTGAGGACTTTAAAAAAAGCGAATTTCCAAGACAAGCTACACCATCCATCCCCTGTGTGTCATAAACAAACGATAGTCACTCTACCAGGAAAAGAGTGGAGAGAAAGCGAGAGTCAGGGGAAACAATAAGCTACTGAATGTGGAAGGCAGGAGGAGAGAAGGAAGCAGCTTGACAAGGCATCTTACCTTCACTTTGTTCTTTGCTGTGCGCAGGCTTTTAGATGCTTGCGGAAAGGTGGAACACCAAATTCATGCAGCAGGTTGTGCTTGCTTTTTCTTGTTAGCTTCTATTGCAGAAAACAGCTGAGGGGAAAACAGATAGAGACTTTTCAGGGGGCATCTCATTTGTGCTCTCATTTGGTATGTGCGGCGTGTTTATTCAAATGTTGACACGCAAAGTTTGAATATCTTACCTCTTTGTGCTTCACCACAGTCACAGATAAACACACAGATGCAGGTTGTCAGAGGTGCTGGCACACACACACACTTTCTTTCTACACACAAACACACATTTACACACACACAACTTAAGATGTCCAATCTGTTTTCCAAACACAGACTAAAGGTCAGCCCTGCTACCAAAAACAAAAAGTGTCGGAGTGAGCTTTCCACTTCGACAAGCAGAAATTAGGACTTAGTTTTAATCAAGACTGGGCAGCATTTAATGTATGGTCTGTTCTTATTGATTTAGCTGCCTTCATTACAGACACTAATTAACAAGAACATGTAATTATAAATTGTTAATTAAATACTTGAGTATAATTATCAGAAACGATTAACTAAAACCTGCTTGTTTCACTGTCATTTATTTATTTTAAATTACAATGAAACAAACCACATATACATTTCTCACATGTTCTGATGCTAAGGTTTGTTTGTGTCCAAATGCCATCCACGACTCAAGCATTTGCTTTCTTCCTGCTCCCTTTCGGACACATATGATTTATTATTATTATGAATATGTTTGTTGAATATATTAATATCATTATGAATATTGATAAATACTGTACTCTAACAATACGGTATTCTGTTTTGCAATTTTTTATTATTTTTTAAAAATTTTTAACCTGTTCGAAATGAAGATTCAAATGAAATGAATTTCTTCAGTTATACGTGAGACATTTTTTTTCTTCTATAAAACAGTTTACTACTTTATAGTAAAGTAGAACTATGTAAAGATGTAAATTCGATAGCGCCACAGAAATACAGTAAGCAGTGATCATTGCTGAGAAATGTGTTTCACCACATGCTCACCACTTCTTCAGTTCTCTCTTTAAAGGAAATTGCCACACTTTCAACACGCTTGTTTCCAAACACCCATTTCTGCAGTTGAGGGGTTAATGTACCTCTTAACAAAAGCTGTTAATCAATGCCTTTGGATACACAAGTAATAAACAACCTCATCATAATAACTTCTCACAAGCTGCTAGCAATCCTAAAAAACAGAGTATTTACTAACACTGCAGTCAAACTGTTCTGCATATTGAGCCTCATTGAGTTGAGAAACCATGTAAGTGTAAAGAAGGAAAACTGCTTGAGGCTGTCTAACATTGCAATCTCCCATGTCATCACTGCATTAGTTGTGGTTGACCTAATGCACCTTGTTTGAAAGCTTTTTCATGGACTAATTGTTGCTCATGCACAACATTAAGGCATTGCTGTGTCTGCTCACATCTAAAGGCCAAGGAAAGAGCTGTTGGTGAGCAAGGCTGTTGATGTCAAAATAGGAAATGTTTTGGGCGCAAACCTTGCACGCTGTAAAGTAGAATATGTAAACATTTACACAGGGGTATGAGTCAACCTGTTTCCCCCTGACTTCTCTCTCTTCTCTCCTCCTCTTTCTGGGATGTTTTCTACCTTCTCTTCAAATTGTGTGTTGCTCTACTCTGGCGCCTGTTGATACTTTTACTGATCAGCCTTCCTGTTGCTGCAGAGGAACTGCGAGCAGCGAGATAAGGACTGTCAGAGCACATGCTAGCTCTGGTGAGGCGGGGGGACGAGATAAAAAGAGATACAACTTGAAGGGCAACAAGTTGGCTATTTTTTTAAGTTGGCTCAATGTTAACAGAGGTCGCCACAGATGTTTTTGCAGTCTTGGTTGTCTTAACGTGAATGTGAGACAGCAGAACCGAGTCCAGATGTGGACAGAGGTCCAGTTTGGGCAGACTGGTCCCAGCAGCAGCAGTGAACAGAGCTGAGAGGGGGAAATATCAGAAGAGCTCCGTTCTGGGAGGAAACAACAAACCAAAAGACAAACGTGCACAGGCAAGGATTAAGGAGACCTGCATTAATCCACGGAGCAAACTGAGGGTGTGAGAAGGGGGGAACTGGAGTTTAAGCAGCCGGGGCCTGTGGATCACAGCCGGGATATGCATGTGTATGCACTTTGACTCCTCCGGCATGAGGAAGCATGGACTAAAGGGAGGATCAGGCCTTTTATTAGATCTTGCTCAGGATTGAGCACAGTTTGCAGGTGCAGCGGTTCTGTCTGTCTGAGACGGGAGTCGAAGACTAAAAAGTGGATAAGGGGGGACTGCGTGGGAGGAAGACGGCCAAACAGAGCAAGACAGCCGGTTTTAAGTGGAGGCCGGGGGAGTTTTCTTTAACTGGTGGGCTACACCAGGGCCAGAGCAGCGATGAGTCAGAGGAGGCTGACACGACAGCTGACATTGAGGGAGAGTCCTGAGGGTCCTCCTCAAGCAGCCCCTCTCACCTCCCCGGTGTCACCGGTCGATCAGTGGCGAGGACACGGGGGCTCGGCTCTGTTTCGACGTTTGAAACTGAACCGCAGTATTCAGGAGCGCGGACGCTTATCTCTGTGTTTGAGCAGGTATCCAAGCATCTGATTTGTCCTCACTAACATATCTTCTATTGATAAAGACACTTTTCTTATTTATGTTTGTATTACCAAGGTTTAGGCATTATGTGTGCAACGTGTCTGTAATGCAAGATCTCGGAGTAAATGATTCCATGTACACACTCTAGATGGATTAGATTTTTGGGGAAAGCTACATTGAGAAACTGGAGTCTAATAATTACTCCCAAAGTTTTCAGAGGAAAATAAGAAGGAGGATTAGCGTGTGCGGCAGCAGAGGGTCCCCCTGGCAGACAGCTCTGATGTGTTTTTCATTACCGGGGAAACTTGTTAAATGATAATTTGATCTGTATATTCACAATGCCTTCTGGGGATAGGAGTGACTCCTAATTGGCCAATTTAGAAGTAAGTTCTAAAAATATCACACTTAATTTAGGAAATCAAATTGAAAACCGTTCAAAGGTGTGTTGAACCCAAAAGTTTGATAAGTTTAGGCGAAGTGGGGAAATGTTGTGGAGATAAAAGTGATCCTACATTAAAAATAGATGCTGCAGCAACACTAAAAACCTGCTCCCCATCTGTCCTCGCCATCCCAACACCTGACTACTACTGCAGCCTGAAAGTCACAATAATAGATTCATATGATTTCTATATCTGAAGTCTTGTAGATTTTGTATCAATATACTTTTCACAAACATTGACAGTAGTATTACAAACAAATTGTACATCATTTTATTGTAACATGACACCAAACTCTAAAACCCCATTCAATCAATACTAACTTAATGTCTTAGCTGCAAAATCAATCTTCTTGCTTTTCACAAAAGAGTTGGGCTGAAAATAAGATGAGTGTAACCAGAGAAGCGTGTTGCCGTGTCTCCTTTGGCTAAACTCGTCTTTGAATTGATCCACTTCTCTCAGCCTTGTGTACTGGGTTTCATGTTACTCAGAAATGTGCTGGCAGAATATATTTTGGTTGGGTATTATATATTTACTCTCCACCTTGTCTGTTTTTATAAGCAGTCTTAATTTATGGAAGTGTTCCTAATACTGTCAGCGTTTCGTCCCAATAGAGAATTAAATCAAAAATCTCAATCAAGCTCACTTTTAGACAGACAGCTTTGGCACAGAGAGGTTGATATGGCTCATTTTACTCACTAAAAAACGACCTGCTCTATAATATGACTTGTCAGTAGAGTGTAACTCTCAGGGCAGCCCGGTGGCAGCCTGCCAATCCAGTGGCACATCAGAGTCAAACTGCATGTTTCATGCTGCTGTCACAACTCTCTTTCATTAACTTCCTCTCTAAGAAACTACAAACACTCGAGCAGGCTGCACTCTGTGGCTAATGTTTGGGTGTTTAGGCTTATCGTGTTGTCGCCGTGAGATAAGATAAGCAGAGGCAAAACAAACACCTTAATTAAATGCAGCAGATGTAAAACCAATGTTCTGCCTGTCCTCTCTAACCCTTCAGCTTCGATTCAGAGAATGGTCCCTCTCCAGGACGCAGTCCCATGGATTCGCAGGCGAGTCCTGGGGTGGTGCTCCACCCTTCTTTCCCCCAGAGCCAGCGCAGGGAGTCCTTCCTATACCGCTCAGACTCAGACTTCGACACGTCGCCGAAAACCATGTCACGAAACTCCTCCATCAACAGTGAGGGGTAAGCATGAAGCCATCATCCTGGCACATGGAATTTAAACACACACACACACACACACACACACGCACGCACGCACGCACGCACGCACGCACGCACGCACGCACGCACACACACACACACACACACACACACACACACACACACACACACACACACAGTAAGTGCACATCATCCCAATCAACAGCAGTGGTTATGATTGTAATTATGAAATCATTATGCTAATGAAATCATGATGAATCCCCTTAACAGTAACTGTTGTTCTCCATTTTCCTGGCTTGTCCTCCAGTAAGTTTAACACACCCAAACTCTTCCATTAGCTTATCTTAGGACTGTGTCTGTGTTTGGATCCGCATAGGTCTTTGTAAACATGCAGCTCACAGATGCAGCCTCTCAGATAAACACTTGATACCGAGTGCTTCAGCACCAAACACCTCACATCCATTCCTCTCATTTTGACCTTTATTTGCGTATTCTGTCCTGCAGGCACGCCGAAGACATGATCGTCACCCCTTTCGCTCAGGTATGTTTGTGCACCTGATCTGACATGTTTAATTGCTGTAAATGACTAGAAAAGGTGGGTAATTGGTGCAGTGAACTTGCCCTCCCTCCTGTTTCCTCCCTCCTCCTTCTTTCCTTCCTACGCTGTCCATCCATCCCCCAGGTGTTGGCCAGCCTACGAACTGTAAGAAGCAACTTCACCATCCTCGCCAATGTCACAACAACCACTAACAAGTCAGTATCATGCTGTCAAACACCCCTTCCCCCCATTTACACTCGTCACGACTGCCTGCTTAGTTTGCAGTGTGTGTTTGCTTATGTCTCCTTCTCCTCGCTCCCGAGGGGAAACACTTTTGCCATCATGATTAAACAGTTTATGATTATCCGACTGTGCTCAATGAAAATATGATCTGCATTATTTGGCATCTCTCCAACTTGCTGGCTGAACACTGAGTGCAGCACTCCTCAGATGTATGTCCCTGACTCTACCTAGACGATAGAGATAGTCAGTAACACTACAATTATTGTCCTTTGTTATGCAGCAGATAGAAGGAGCTCGACTTGGCAGCCTTTTATCTCCACGTCAATATGATATATATACACCAACGCACCACCACAACATTATCAGCCTCACTTACTACACAATTATGAAACCAAAAAGGCTACTTGAAAGGAGAACAGGGCTCGGGCATTGTCTTTGACTATTTTAGGATATTTTAATATTTGAAGTGAAACAATGGCCTCTTTAAGCACTAAAAATAAATCACACATTGCAGTTGAATTCAATATTCAAGGATCTAGAAAGCACAGCCCCATTTGTCTCTTTTGAGACACATATAAATGAATAACATACATTAATATATTTATATCGCCTCTGTGAGCCATGCCTTTTGTTGCTTCCTTCTGTAATGCTGAAAGTGTGTTGAAGCCCAGCAGGGGGCAGCAGCGTGTGCTTCTGCCTCTCATGTAATGATGTGTTTGTCCACAGGAGGTCACCAGTGACAAGCCAGCCCACTGTTCCCC
The DNA here is from genome assembly GCF_949606895.1 of Notothenia rossii. Taxonomy (NCBI): domain Eukaryota; kingdom Metazoa; phylum Chordata; class Actinopteri; order Perciformes; family Nototheniidae; genus Notothenia; species Notothenia rossii. The sequence goes on from NC_136906.1 coordinate 19,526,508, forward strand.
AAGCTACACTCTCTGGTAGGTTGTCAGCTAATTAAAACTCTTAGTGCAAAAAGTCCCATAGTCCCCTAACAGAGCTGTAAGGACACACTCTAGCTCCCACACTCCCTGAATGCATCATCAGTAATGGGAATGACTGCAGAGCAGCACAAAACATTATGTGGTATCAGTATTGAGTATGTTCTTAAATAAAAGTATACTGCATACATTTTATCACACTGGACAGATATTAAATTACTCAACATAAGTTGCTAAAGTTGAAAGAATTATGTGTTATAAAAAATAAAGCTGATGATTAGAGAGTTTACTCTTTTTTTACTCAAAGGACATCTTTGCAAAGCTTATTTTTCACTCTACAGAACCTTTTATCTGAACTGTATATAATAATAATAACAATAATAATAATATTTTTATTTATTATAGCACCTTTCTCTCACACACACACACACACACACACACACACACACACACACACACACACACACACACACACACACACACACACACACACACACACACACACACACACACACACACACACACACACACACACACACACACACACACACACACACACACACACACACACACACACACACACACACACACACACACACACACACACACACACACACACACACACACACACACACTCATAAAAGCATAAAAATAACCTGTCAATACATTTTCCATCTGATACTAATCATAATTTAAAATAGATGCCAACTGTGTTGATTAATATTACAAATATAAAATAAAGTTAACACCAACAATCAGGAAACAAAATATTTATTAATTGTCAGGGAATTCAATAAAAATATGTCAAATTAGAGCTGTCAATGTTAGAGGTTTATTTACGTGTTAATACAAAAAAAGATGTTGTGTTATTCAGCTGAATATAATTTAAAATATTGAACAAAAAGAAGCAAAGTGACTGCATGACACAAGTGACTTTCATTTGCATGTTGTGTTATCAATCAATGAGTAGAAGCAAATTTGAGTTGTATTGTTGAACAGCCATGTAAACACATTATTTGCAGACATGGTGGACATTGGTCAACTCTTATTGCTAACCACCTTTCTGGGTTACTGGACCTTTACAGTCACAGCTCATTTAAAATAGAATGTATTCTCTCAGGTCGTCAAGTTTTTATGCCAAAATGTGTGCTCTTTCTCTACTGCTAGTTTGTTCAATGTCTGTGTGTGTCTTTGTGTGTTCGTCCTCAGATGAGACCTACCAGCAGATGGCTCGGGAGACTCTGGAGGAACTGGACTGGTGTCTGGACCAGCTGGAGACCATTCAGACTCACCGCTCCGTCAGCGAGATGGCCTCCAATAAGGTGCACATCTGTCCACACACAACACCTCTACGTTAACTCAGTGTGGAGCTAAGCTTGTTCATAAATGACCTATAAACTGTGTATTACATGGTTAAAGAGTACAGTTCAACACTCCATAAGGATCAGGTTCCACTCTACACATAAATACATGTAACACAGATCCTTGGTGGACAATTTAAATAAATGGTAAATCATTTTCTGCTAGAGATGTCACTAAACCAAGAGTTGTTCAATAAAAGCAGTAATTCGTTGTTATTAAATATCTTTGGTTTATGCGCAATCCTGTGGTTGTAATTGTAATGAATATCATCCATGTTAGACTAAACGCTGATGATGTCTAGATGAGCATTTGTGGTGACAACTGCAAGTGATGCAGACAGGTTGTATTGAATTTGCATTATGGCATCTACACGCCTGCATTTGTGCTCATGGGCGGCTTCTTAAGTGTGCCTGCATTTGTAATTGTGGGGGCTTCGAGGATGGAGAGAGAGGGAGTAAGGACTGTGGGTATGGAGGACATGACAGGGAGGGGGAGAGGAGGGGGAGAGGGTCCTGATGCTGATGTCTCTGCTGTAACCTTGGTTGCTATAGAACAGCAGCAGGGTCTGCCCTTCCCTTTTAGTCATTGGCTTGCCACTCTGACCACAAGCCATGTGGTTTGGGCAACAACCAATGAAATGCAGGTGATGCTCCTTTAATAGTGTTCTGTCTTAAAGAGACAGCATCATGTACCTTGTTTGTTTTATTCTAGATATTCTTTCAATGTTGCACATCCATTTGAATGACAATACTCCCTTTTTTAATCAGTCATGCTTTTGATTAAAGGACAAAGGGAGAGATGACAGGAGATGGGTTGAAAGGACATAATTCATGTGTGTGCACAAACAATGTGAGCAGAGAAATCTCCTGGGGTGATTAGAGTCTCTGTGAATATGTCGCTGCCTTTTCACAGCCGCAGCTAAGATACAGAAATCCTCCACACTGTGCCAACATGGAGGTACACATGAATATTCCCACTCAGTCTCTCACTCTTATTCACACCCTTGCACACACACATATTTTCAACAGACGTACATGCTGTCTTGTCGCACATGCGCACTCAGGCTGAGAGACGCACACACACGCACACATGCATGCGCCTGCAGCCACACTGCCTGATTAGCTTGCGAGAGCTGTCTACAGCATCCACGGAAATGGCGCAAGAGGCAAAGCATTGGAGGAGGAACGGCAGCCTCAAGCGGCAGGATTAGACCTCTGGCTTTTTGGCCAGCTGAGGCATGGATTGACTTGGAGCAGGTGACTGGGATACGGAGCTATCAGGAGGCAGACTTGTCTGACTGTGAACTGACTGTGTGTTGCTGGGATCAGTGTGAGACGGCACAGGCTGCAGGTTGATGCTCCGGTAGGACTGGGCCGGGCCTCTGGATCCGTACCGTGGGGGAGGGGCAGTCGATGCAGGGAGAGGGAGCCTGTTTTTCCAGACCAGAGCCCTACTGTGATTCTTGAGCCTGACTGTCTGCTACAGGCCTGCCTGCATCCCTCTCTCTCTTTCTCTCTCTCATCCTCTCCATTCTTGTTTTGCTCTTGCTAATGTCATATGTGTCTCCCTTCTTCCTTCCCCCCTATGTTCCCGAGGTCATCCAAGCTCCCTTTACCTCCATCATCTGAGACTATGGTCATCTTTCTGTCCTACCGCCATCGTCACTCCGTCCCTCTCACCTCCATCATCTGAATTTTGTATTACTGTTTATCAAGCAGCTCTGCCCTCGCAACACCATTGTTTCGTTTACATCTCTCTCACATCCTCACTCCTCTCCACCCTCGGCTCCTCTCTGTGCCCTTCAGACGGTCCCTCGCTCCCTCTCTTTTTTCGTTTCCCTCCATCTTCCCTCTTTCGGCTCCCATCCACCTCTACCTTGCAGTGACTTTAGATTTGGGTCAGTCTGCTCAGCAAATGGGATGAGATGTAGTCTCCACAGCAGCCGGATCCAGGGGGCTCCTGGTCTGCCCATCAGGGGGACCCTCATCTTCGGACCACATTGAGGCTGGAGCCCGACTCTGGACTGACTGGGGGGCCTGCTTTGGGGTGCTGCATGTAGGCAAGGCCAGTCTGCACCAGCTACCCCTACCGTCACCCCCTTCCCCCCGCTCCTTCGCCCCCCACTCGGGGCAGCCGTCACTCTGGAGTGTCCCGGCTTGACCAGCTGTGGCCTCTCCTCACACACCCTGCCGACGCCCTCATGCCACTGGGGCACACACAGCGCCCCCGCGCCGCTCCACTACCGCACCTCCTGCCTGTGCCATCGGCCCAAACCCCCCGTGACCCTCAACATGGGTGTGGTAGAGGCCATTGACCCGGCGCCATCCCCTTGCCCCTCGCCTGTACCAGGGGGCTACAGGCTGCCCCGCTCCTCCAGCTACAGCCCCCTGCAGGGGAGGGCAGGGGCAGAGCTGGACCTGGGTGCAGCTGGAGGGGTTCTGGAAGGGAATGGGACGGCGGCGGAGCGCAGGACGCCCCTAGTCGACCTGTTCTGTGAAACCTGCTCCAGGCCCTGGCTCATCGGTTGGTGGGACCAGGTAGGGTTGGAAGGCTTGGAGAGGGCAATCAAGGCTTAGCAGTGGACATCTTGGATTCATGCCCAAGTTTTACATCTAAACATGCCTTAACAACTCTTCTGTTTGCCTTCTCCATGTTCTTATTTGTCTTTTTTTTGTATCCAACAGTAATGGTGTTGTTTGTTTATAATGGTGCTACATTGGGACTTGCTAATTATGAACTGAATGAATGTGGTGAAGGGTTGTGGGTCTGACAGTGGCTTTGTGGGAAACTGTTAGGCATTGTGTTCCTGTACATAAGTTATGCATGAATCCGCTGAAAGGGAACAGGGAAAAAGGCACAAAGCTGATTACATCTAGCATCAGCACTGTAAACAAAAAGACAATATCAAGCTCATACTTCATCCTTCTATACATGGTCTGCATTTCTCTCCATTTGAGATTTCACCGAGTCGCTTAAAATCTCGGAAATAGCTTTGGGACTTTGTGTAGTAGTCTAGCCGTTTTTACTGCAGGTATATTGCAGTGTCACATAATGTCCATTTCCCTCCTCTACACCTGCGTCCCACTTCTCTCTGTGTCTCTCTCCTGCTACCCTGAGGCTGGCCTCAAAACAGACTCAAAGAAGCCAGGCGTATTGTCAGTGAAGAACAATGCCTATTGTCTCCGGACTGAGTTATATCCATCAAATGTATACAGCTAGACATTGTGCCAGTTGGCTTCGATATCTCAAGTTGGCTTTAGAGATGGTATGGTGTTAGCAAAACAAAGTCTGGCTTTTGTGATAATTATTTCCTGAAAAACATTGGGAACACAAAGATATGCACGCTTTTTCTCTGTTTTTTTATTGCAGTCTCAATCGATCACTTGTAGATGTAGTAGTTCAGAGAAAGGGCCCCTTAAGCATGTGTGTTATTTGGCTATTGTTATTCATGATCATAGGTAGTTACAATGCCCTCCTGGGTCCCATATGCAGGTGTATGCATTTGTGTGTACGTGTGGTCATGTCTGTGCAGCGTTCACATGTTTGCTTCATTAGTCAGTGTCAGAGGAAGAGTGTTGTTTGTCCTGGCACTCGGACTGGCACCGTGGAAGTGTTGGTTGGCAGCTATGACTCAGCGTTACAGCATTAGGGAAGGAAAGAACGAGAGAGAGCACTGAGAGAGGAGGAGGTTTGGGCTGAGCCTGCTGCCGAAGTGTGCCACAGGGCTTGTCTTCCTCTCCTGGCTCCTGGTGACCGATTCTGCCTGACTGCGTCTACGATTTGCTGTTAGAGTAGCTACTTGCTTGGCCTTGTAACTGGTGCAAGGCTGAATGGGATGGGAAATAATGGGACAAAAAGATGATTGAAAGAGTTAAAGATGGAGGGAAATGCATGAAGTGTGTGAAATGGCAGGAAGGCAAAAGTGGAGCCTGAGACAGGGGAGGATTTTGGGGCTTGAGGGCAGCGGTGGTGGAGTGTTGTTTACCGCGACAGGGAAGGAGGAGCAGATATAAGTAACAGGGAGATGAAGAGAGGAGGATGGCAGAGGAGGGGGGGTTGACCTTGGTAAAGGTCAGAGACACCTGCCTACTCCCTCAGATTGTCACCCAAGCAGCCACCGCTCTCACATCAAGCTGAAGGACTGACTGTGAGGAGGCAGTTTCCACGGCAACCGCTCTGGTTGCCATGGAGATTGTTATGTGTGAAAGATCAGTCGTCAGGAGACAGACTGAAAGGGGTCTTGTCCGAATGGTATTGTCGCCTTCACATGACTTGTGCAACAGATTCTCTGTGAAGCCTTCCAACGCTACCTTTATCGCTTTAGAAATACATAAATGACATCAAATCTGAGAGAGCATGCTGTGCTTTTTGACTGCAGGGATAATGTATTCGCTTAATCACATTTGTGTCTGTGCTGCAAGGAACTGCAGACTAGTTGTTCATGAACGTAGGGAGAAGAATATGTATAACAATGCCACAATACTGCAGCATTTAAATACATTTCAAAATGAAGGCACACTACATTCAGGGGCATAGACCAGTATGTTCTCAAAAAGAGGAGGCATGATTCATCATTGCTTTTCTCACACAAGTTAATGAAACCAGAGTCAGGGTGATCATTTATTCATCTCACATTTGATCCAAAGTACGTTTTGTTGTGATGTGTAAGTAATAATTGGAATTGGATGTACAATAATAATAATATTGCTTTACTTCCTGTTTCTTTGTAAGTCAAGTCGCTCACTTCCTGTGTCTGCCTGTCCTTCCTTAGTTCAAGAGGATGTTGAACAGGGAGCTGTCCCATTTGTCAGAGATGAGTCGCTCAGGGAACCAGGTGTCAGAATACATCTCCACTACCTTTCTAGGTAAAGCATACCTGCCATTCATCTGTGATCAACCTTCACAGTCCCTTATCATGTTGTCTCCCTCCTGGCTGACCTCTGACTCTCGCTCCCCCCCCCCCCAGATAAGCAGAACGATGTGGAGATCCCATCCCCGACTTTAAGGGAGAGGGAGAAGCCCATGTGTCACATCAGCGGTGTGAAGAAGCTCACGCACAGTTCCAGCCTTTCAAACTCCACCATGCCTCGGTTTGGCGTGAAGACTGAACACGAGGATGCGTTAGACAGGGTAAATACATCCTCACCTTACTGTGTTGTTATTAAGAATGCACCCATATCAAGGCCAATACCGACTCAAAAAGCTGAGATCAATGCAATGTTATGTTTATATAATATTTACATAAGCCTATACAATAAATGTGAATGCTTGAACCTGTAAACACAGGTTAGAATTGAGTATTCAACAAAGATGTAGAATAACTTCTGCTGATTTTAAAGATTTTAGGTATCTGGACTGAAAAAGTTGGAGTGGTGCATCCCCAGTTTTTATTTTCTTTAATATTTAGGTTTATTGCTGTCTTGACGCAACAGAAAACCGTAATTTGGGACAAAAAAGATCTGAACTGAACTAAATGGAAAAACAGCTGGCAAATGATTGCCTAGACAGAGTAAACCCACAGAGTAGATAACATCAACTATAGATATCCAAAATCCTGACATGTATTTCCTGTCTATCGTCTCTACATGTTCTACATCTTAAATTAATTCTGTTATGCACACATGCAGTTCAGGACATATTTTACTAGCTTTCTTTGACCATCGGAATACCCGATTATGTAAACAGACACTGTTATCATAATGTCAGACATCACCTGTAAACATCCTGTTGACATTGGTCTTGGATTAAAGCAATATTAGAGACATAATATTTACTTAGGAAGATAAACTAATAACTAATTTGGCAAGATCCACAATATAACACAAAGAAAATGGTGCATGCTGCATGTTTCAAACAACATCATTTTAATCTAACTAAAGAATTAGGGAGGAAAACCACAAGACCTAACTCTAAATGATATGTTTACATATCTTCTTCCTGTGATTTGGATATTACACAAATCCATATTGTGTTTTTTATATGAAATGTGTTCAGCCGTATGAAGAACAAACTACTGAAGTATGATTGTTGTAGTGACATGTGTTAATGTTTCCTGTTATGCCTTCAGGAGCTGACTGACTTAAACATGTGGGGCCTTAATATCTTTCGTGTGGCGGAGTTCTCTAATAACAGACCCCTGAGCTGCATAATGTTTTCCATCTTCCAGGTGAGAGACGGGGAAAGAGCTTTCACTAACAATGGGTTATACAGTATATCATGTAGCCTGACTTAACTGTGACCATGTGGCTGTAGGAAAGAGATCTGCTAAATACCTTTCGGATCCCCGTGGATACGTTTGTCACCTATGTGATGACCCTGGAGGACCACTACCATGCCAACGTGGCCTACCACAACAGCCTCCACGCTGCAGACGTCACTCAGTCTACTCATGTACTACTATCCACGCCGGCTCTAGATGTAAATACCTCTACACATCTCACTTCACATGCACAAATACCAAGCCCTCAAAGGATAACATAGTAAAAGGTCAAGTGTTTACAAATGATTTTGTTCTCTTATTTCTCTCTGACAGGCTGTGTTCACTGATCTAGAGATACTAGCTGCGTTATTTGCGGCTGCCATCCACGATGTGGACCATCCAGGAGTGTCCAACCAATTCCTCATAAACACAAGTGAGTCGGAATGACGCACATTTAAACATTTCAATTCAGAAAGAAAGAATAGAAAACAACGGACATGATGATGAAAATAACAAACAAAAAGCTGTTTTTGCAGAAATGCTAAAGTGTTTCAGAAGTGAATACACCAGATACGTGATGTATTTCCCCAAGACTAGTCCCAACAAAGGAGGCAAGCTATCAAATATCCAATAAAATAATGAAAGGTGCAATCTTTGAGTCTCTTGATTTTAAAAGACCACAAGGCAGGTAGCTAGAACCACTATGTAGGAACTACATGAGGCCACTTTGCTAGGTTAGCTATTCTGAGAAGACCTGGTATTTATTTTCTTTTTACACAGTGAAGGCTTCATTTGAATATTGTTTCTAAACTCTTCTTTCAAGTATTTATCATGTCAGTTTTATGCAAAACATTGTTTTTATTGTTTTGTTTCTTAATAACAACATATCCTCTAAATCAAATTACAACTCTAATCATTTTATGTGACAATACTGCACATACCATTAATTACTGTGTCGTGATCTGAAATAAAATAATTTGAAGTAGTGACATTTAAAGACACTCAATTAGTTTTATGTTGCTATTTTAAGTATTATTGTATTATAGTGTTTTTATAACTGTATTGAATAGTTTGTTCTAATTTTGTGGTGTCTAATGTTTATAATACACTCCACTGAGTTAAAAATGTTCTAATAGTGTTGCATTTTCTAGTGAATCCTCCTGAGTTAAAGTGAAAAAGCACACTTTTACTTGTTACGTTTTTAGTACATTCATCTGTTTGGTTTGTCAATTGTGTGCTTTTTCTAGTTGTATATTGAAGTTATTGTCTCTGAGCATAAATGGCACTGTGCTTCTTCCTTAATCAACTGAGTAGTTGTAAATGTTTGAACAATGCCACCCAAATGGGGGAACAACTGTATGTGTTTTTGGCTTACCGTAAGTGTTGGATGGTGCTTCCCTCAGATTCAGAGCTAGCCCTGATGTACAACGACGAGTCTGTGTTGGAGAACCATCACCTAGCTGTGGGCTTCAAGCTGCTTCATGAAGACAACTGTGACATCTTCCAGAACCTGAGCAAGAGGCAGAGACAGAGCCTGAGGAAACTTGTCATTGACATGGTGAGTGTTGTCAGCACACAGGCTTGAATTATGAAGCTCTCACTCGGCTACGCACCCCTTTATAATGTTTTCAATTGTTTTCCCAGGTTTTGGCAACAGATATGTCTAAACACATGAGTTTGCTGGCCGACCTCAAGACTATGGTGGAAACGAAGAAAGTGACAAGTTCTGGAGTATTGCTGCTTGACCATTACAATGACAGGATACAGGTGAGACCTCACCTTTCAGTTCATTTATAAGTAAGGTCAAAAAATAAAGGTTCAAAGCACTCTTTTGGCAGAAGGTAAAACTATTATGTAATCGAGAGGATATTTCATAGTTAAATTCTAAAAACATGGAAAATGTTTGTCCATGTTAGGATGATTGGTCAAACTTGACAATAAAAACCTTGTAGCCATCTTACTTGTGGCTTTTTAGTTGGCGTGCGTTGAAGCTTCAACGCTTCTACCCATTCACTTTGAATGGGGTGACGTCACGCTTTGCCGAACTGCATTGTGGGAGCGTTGCTTCGCTTTGCTCGCGTTGCTCGCTGCAAAAGTTGAGCAATGTTCAACTTTTGAAGCTTCGACGGAAGCGCCAGCCAATCAAATAATATGCCAGTACAAGCTCTAGCCAATCAAACCGTGTGCCCTTGTGTCAGGGGCGGGAGATTGATGTGATTGGTTGTTGGTCGAGTTTCAGACACGCCCACCTGCAAGCTTCAACGCACGCTGCTGTGTGGACGGGCCGAAGAGTGCATTGGACTGTTCTTCTTGAATATTTGATGGATGAAGTAGGTGCTTCTTTATGTTGTCAATGACAACAGAGAGATCTTGTGTGGGGCAAGATTTTGCATTTGATGGACTGGTTGATGTCAACTACGCAGAAATGAGGGAATATGAGCTTTCATTTAGATGGCCGTGAATGGAAGGAAGAGAATACCCCAAGATATTCTTGTCTTTGCAAGAGTAAGCCCAGGAAAAGTCTTCCTTTGTTGTCATCTAAACGGAGGTTGGGAGTGATGGTTCACTACTCCACTTTTATTCCTGACTGATGGAGGTCCACCAGGTATTTCTTTGGGAATCTTTTGATTCAGGTTTATGAAAGGAATCAATATCTCTCGTCTGTAGTTTTTTAACACAAATTGGTTGTTTGCATTGGATAAAGTACACGACTAAGACACATATTTCATAAAAGAGTTATGATTTGCACTAAAAAGGGAGTGAAGGGGATTGGGTTAGCATCGCAGGAGGTTTCTGTGCTAAAGACTTCTGCAACTTTCTGAAGAGAGACAAGAGAACAATTTAAGCCAGACTCCATGAAGTCATAATTGGTGGCATAGCTTTTTAAACATGATATACATACTTCCCAAAGTAGGTGATAAAACCATCAGCAGGAATAGAAAAGGACATGCATTAATGGAAATGTTTGTGTATCCAACAATTTTACTGTAAATTCAGAATCTGTCAATAACAGAATATCGTTAAGAACGTTTTTTAAGCAGGGAATTGGATTTTGGAGTTATACTAGCAAATAATAAAACATACAATCCCGCCAAAAATAGCACAACCACACTTTATGTGCTGAAATAATTACTGGAATGTGTGTTAATGACCTCCATGGTAATCTGCATTTAGGGCTTGATACTTGATGTGTATATTGTGTAAAATGTTCCTCTGTGTTTATGCAGGTGCTAAGGAACATGGTGCACTGTGCTGACCTAAGCAATCCCACGAAACCCCTGGCTGTGTATCGACAATGGACGGAGAGGATAATGGAGGAGTTCTTCAGGCAGGGAGATAAGGAGAGAGAGCGAGGGATGGAGATCAGCCCCATGTGCGACAAACACACTGCGTCTGTGGAAAAGAGCCAGGTAAAGATGACCAGCCCTGAAATATACACACACGTATGAATCATGTTCTGTGCACAACTCGATAAGTGTTGATGCTGTAGGCGGGGTGATAACGACAGTGTAGAGCAGGGGTCTCCAACTTTTTTCACTGAGGGCCAAATACAGAAAAATATAGGAAGGGCAGGGCCACTGAGGTGAGGTGAGTTATATTGCCTTATAAGTTAAGTTATAAGTCAGCAAAATAAATAAAATGTGAATAAATTATGCTTGTTACTTGAATATGTATTAAGAAAAAACAGCATACATCCCAGCTCTCCATAGGGTTTCATTTATTTTGTTGGCAGCTCATTCCTTTAAACAGGAGCCTCAGATTGCTTACCATAAGAGGAAGTATGAAGGGTCTATTTAACGGTTGTTATACAAATAAGTTATTGGGCTTTTTTCTTATCAAGTTCGATTTGTTAGAAAATGTTTTCAAATTTAATTGACTGAATTTATTTTAAAAGTGGGCTTATTAACACATGAATACTGTGTAATATATGTTTACATATATATTTAAGAAGTACAATACAAGACAAGCACAAGTTTCATTTGTGGGCCGTATTTCATTACACTTTTAGAATTAGCTGAGGGCCGATTCAAAATGGCCCCCGGGCCGTAGTTTGGACACCCCTGGTGTAGAGTGATCCGTCAGCTCTGATCACAGCAGTCATCCTCGTACATTTTTAATGTTAATCTGTGGTTTTCTATCATGGGAATCACACTCTTTTTTCTGAATGCAGGTGGGCTTTATTGACTACATTGTCCACCCGCTGTGGGAGACATGGGGGGACCTTGTGCACCCTGATGCCCAGGACATCCTGGACACTCTGGAGGACAACAGGGACTGGTACCAGAGCACTATCCCACAAAGCCCCTCGCCACCACCTGTGTGCCAGGATAAGGATCTAAACGTCTGCATGGACAAGTTTCAGTTTCAGCTCACCCTGGAGGACGGCACTCAGGGAGAAGAGGAGGACGAGGGGGACATGCCTACACTGAACCACGTGGCACAAGACTGCAGTAAGGGGGAGGAGGAGGACGAGGAAGAGGACAAAAAAGAGGAGGACATAATGGCAGAGGAGGAAAATGGGGACATTATAGAAGAGGAAGAGGAGGTAGCAATGGAGGAGGAGGAGGTGGAGGAGGAACAGGAGGAGGAGCTAAAGGCTCAGTTGGAGGTAAGATCTGAAAAGGAGAGACTTTCTGACACAAGTCCTGTAGAGGAAGAGGAAGATTCTTCTTCACAAGCCGAAGATACATGAGTTCTGCTCCCGCATCTCCCTCCTCCCGTGCACACATCATTTTGTTCATCCTTTTCAATGGCCAAACCGAGAACAAATAAGACTGCAATGACAGTACAGACCTTTAAATATATTTTTCAAAAAGGGAAAAAATGTAAATCGCTTCAAGAGAAGGTAATTACACAGCAACTGTAGATTTGGAGTGGTGACAAGTCCTCCGACCGATTTCACAACAAACTTTAGACTAAGAGGAACTGAGGAGAGCATTCAAGACAGACAACTGAAGACAGCGTAGCACTCTGGGACTGTGATGCACACACACAAACACACACACACACACACACACACACACACACACACACACACACACACACACACACACACACACACACACACACACACACACACACACACACACACACACACACACACACACACACACACACACACACACACACACACACACACAGGAAGTCACACAAACACACATAGTAGGAGCAAGTCATGTCAAAATAAACCAATTCAATAATGTGAGTGCATACATCAGTCATGCAGTGTAATTTGTGCGCAAATGTACCCCTTCTTTTCCTCTGTTCACACAAACATACACAGACACACACTCTTGACCATGTATTTGTGTGTGTGCATTTACATGAGGGACATTGATCAGTAATGAATCTCTTTGGAAAAAGCCATCTCTTAAAGGAGTATTAACTAGTGTTCAGTCAGTATTAGTAATTCATGTTCGTTAGAACCTCAACAGAAACTGTTCTCCTCTGACAAGCTTCTCAGCCGAGGGACTTTTTTTTCCATTTCTGTCGGAAAGAAAAGAAAATCCACAGAGTTGGAGGAGGAGAGAGGAAGATGCTGAAGGAAAAGAAGATGCTGCGATGGAGGGGCCGCCGGCTCCAATACCCCTTTTCCCTTTACGAGGAGAGTGCTACTGGTGCAAGATGGCTCTGTGCCTTTCTGAAATACCAGCTTCCTGAATGGAGCTGTCGTGAAGCAATGCATTGTGGGACAGGACTGTCTAATATTGTTATCATTTTTGATTGTCTCTTGTTAAAGATCTCTCTTTACTGTTCATGGTATTGTGGTGTGTATCTCACACGTACAGTTTCTGTGGTGACATTTTTTAAGCTGTAAGTCTTCCTTTGTTGCTCTTCTGGTAATATAATAACTCAGAAGTCTAGATGCAGAGCAATCATCACCACCTCCACAACCATCAGTGGACTTTTTCCAGCTTATGGTTTTTTTCTTATTAGAATGATTTTTTTTACTTTCTGAGAATAAGCCATGTGATGCTTTGAAGCATAAGTTTTGCCTATTTTCTATTTAACAATTTCTAAATATGTTGAAGGGATACAGAATTATTTCATCAGCAGAACAAATTTCCACTTGCCATCTCACACCCACTTGCACTGCGTGGTTATTTCTCCTCATACAAAATGATTCTCACCAAAGGAAAGGATGAGAAGCTTCAGTGGGTGAAGTGATTTGAAGGAATATGGATGAAGATGAAAATCAGGGAGGCAGAATGTCAGGAGAAAGAAGCGTTACTTGACCAAAAGCTGGTCTGGCAGTCCCTAATCATCCTTGTTATGTTTGATGCTTTTTTGCCTTAATGTCAGATGCAGGATACATACCTGCCAGTATGTAGATTTATAAGATATATAATAGATATCCTAGTATATTTATATCACGTCAGTATGCTTATTTCTGTGAGTATCAGTGTGTCTATACACAGTGTATCCAGCATTGCATATAGAGGGAAAAGGAAAAACATTGCTGCCAATAATGTTGTTGCTGAGCTCGGACTACCATAAAGAATGTGCTGTTTTTTTATCAGGAAGGTACAATTACTTTCTTATAGCTTCATGAAAGCATGAGGAGGGAATAAGAATTATGAGATAAGATTTTGCGGGCGGTGAGAACGAATACGGATGTCCTGTAATCCTTTAGTTTGAATCTGACCAGTTATCGATTTGACATGATGGAGTTGATGCGTGTATTTGTTTGTTTGTGTGGCTTTTTGTGTGGTCATGAGTAAATGTAACAGAGAGAGATGGCAGGATGCTTAAGAGGTTGTCATATGTGTCATTGGTCCCTCACCGGCATCAACACAAGTTGTTGAATGGTGTTCAGGATTTGATCAGCTCAAATAGGTCACAGCTTGTTTAGGTGTTTGTTTTTCACAGGGTAAAAAAAAACGAATAAAATAACATGAGTGTGGTTCTTTTGAAGGGTAAGAGCAAGTTCCTGCAGGTCAGTGACTGAGCTTATCTGAAGACGCCACAGCTCGGAGCAACATAAGCCTGTGTGTTCGACCTGCTCTGTCGCAGGACGGAGCAGAGCTGCCGGGCCACCACACAGGCTTTCACCTTGTACAATGGGAATCCAGGATTACTACTGCAGTTACTTAAATAAAAGATTCCCATATGCATCGGCCTTTCACTTTAAAGATGTTGCTTTGTTTTTGTGGCTTCTTGTTTTGTCATAAGCTATAAAAACATCAATATTTACTTGCCATACAAACACGATACTGTAGCAATTGTTTCTTATTAAGAAATGTATTCAACTGATTGATTGCTGCCATTCTTTTTAAATGATGAAAAGAAAACCATGGGAAGTGTTTTCTTTGAACAGTTTGTGTACAGTTTATTTTTATATCATTCTGGTGGATGGTCTAGAAAATGAATCATGTGTTGATGATATAGCTATAAGCATAACCAATCTTGTATATAATGTAATATTGGATTGTAAATTATAAATTTATCCAAGTCATAATGATTGACAAATAACCACTTAAGGTTGTTTTGTGAACCACTAAAACACTGCAGGCCACATCCTCACCTTTTCATTCTCTAGTTATGTTTTCGCTCACTTGTGCTAACATATTTTAATCGTCCACATTTATTGTTGAAATCAAATATATTTGTACCAGCACTTTATTTCGTCAGGTTTTGAGGCAGACAGTGTGTTTCAGGTAGTATTCAGTCTGTGTCTGGTGGTTTGGTCATTGGCAGTCACCCATTGATCATTTTACATTGGGCCAAATCACAAAGTCGTTGTGCAGTAGTCAATGTTAACGACTTTTCTAGAGGTCTATTCAAACAAACAAGTCCATTAATAGTCCATGTGAAATTGAACTAATTTGACTGATAAAGTCAAAGTTGAGCTGATGTAGTCACATTGGATGTGACATTTTGAAAAGGAATACATGTGTCCTTATCTACCTTGGCCATTTTAGTACTACCACCACTTCTATTTCTTAGTAACTTCAATCTTTGTTAGCCTAGATGTCCGTCCCGTGGTGGCCTAGTGGTTCCCATCTTGGGTGGCTGTCAGGTCACTTTTTCACAGACTGACCCCTCTGTGAATATTTTTTTCTGGGCTTTAATTCATGTGTTTGTTCACAAGTAAGAAAGATTATTCAAGGTGAAAAAACAACATGAAATGATTGTAATATTTGTAAATGATCTTGCTGTAATGTGTAAAATGTGTCCAAGTTATTTTTTATTATATTATTTTTATGAAAGTTTTTCCTCTCAACAGAGCTGAGGTGTCATTTTGTGAATAAATGCATTTAATAAGCAAACATCTATATATAAAACAATATTATAGTATATCAGTATATTTTTCTTTTATTTCACTGTTCGGTACTGTAAAGTGTGTTAAAAATACAAATAAAGTAAGATTTTTATATTAAATGCAATACAATTGTCACTATTATTACAGTTTCATATGCTAGGTGGTTTGTTAGCAAATTTAGTCCGCATAAGAAACAACAGGATAGAAAAACAGATACTGAAAAAATATACAATATATGGTACAAACACATAGTCAATCAAAATCCACATAGTGCAATACTATATGAAAAAATTGAAATATAAACCCAAAGAGTGTTCAAATAATATTTAGTAATGTAAATAAATGTTGTATGTAAAGTGATATTGTATTGTTCCTGACTATTTGAGCTTAATCTTATTTTTAACTGTAGCATGTTTGTAGAGACTGTATTATCCTATTACTATATATTGCAGGCAACGTCCTTTAGTTGTTGTTTACATTTTACCTTTTATAGGATACAATTAAATGATAGTGCCCTAATTTTTCCACGTTATCGATATTAACCATAGATATTAACGTGTAGTTTGTACGATGCCTGAATGAAACACGGTCTAATGATAAACAGTGCAAAGAGTGATGACTACCTGCACCTGTCTGACTCTGCCATGAGAAGGCTGAATCCTCCCCAGAATCCTCTTCTTTAGGCGGCTGCCACGGCTCTCAGCCAATCACAGGGGCTAAACAAAGCGTCGACCAATCAGAGAGAAACCAGACACAGCGGGGCGGAGCTGTACGCATGCGCTTTGACAACACGGAACTAAGCGGTGCATTGACCGGTAATGATTAGCTATTAGCTTGTTTTAAGCAATTGTTAAACGTTTTCTTTGTGTCTACCAACAGTATTTACCGTGTACGCTTAAGGTATAATTATGTTATTATAAATGGTTACGCACTCCTGCTATTTATATTTATTTACGTGTTATTTTAGAGGTTGCTTTTAGTTAAATTGGCTAGTTCGCGTTACTGTGTTAGCTAACAAGAAGTCGTTGTCGAAACCAGAACAAGCGAAGATACTTGATGGATTTTAGTTGATATAACATTATCGTTCTTGTCCCGATATGTTTATTGTTTTAACATGGTGGTTCCTGTATTAATCTACACATTTTGTGTCATAGAGGCGGTTTGGGTACAGCTCAATATTCCTAAATACTGATCGATTGCGGAGATGACGTCCTGTCAGACTCAGTACCTGCTAATGCTGCTGCTGAGTGTGGGAGTCTCAGCGGTGGAAGTCCAACGACCTCGGGGTGTCCCTTTGTCAAGTAAGCTTTCATAATTCATAATCACAACTAATAATGACATACGAGTACAGTACAGCAGTGGTGAAGTAAGATTTTGAAGTACTAGTACTTTACGTGAGTATTTCAATGTGTTGCTACTTTGTCTTTCTACTCCATTACAAATCATAAGGAAATCATGTACTTTACTCCACTATATTTATTGTATACCTTTAGTTACTTCTACCCTGCAGCATGCAAAGTAACACAAATTGGTTGCTCCTTTACCAGATTGTATTCATTTATGTCAATTTGCATAATGACTGCTTTTACTTTTGGTACTTTAAGTATATATGGATGCTAATAATGTTTTACTTTTACTTGATCAACATTTGCAATGCAATACTTTGACTTGTAACACTGTATTCATACACTCAGGTAAAAATATCTAAGTACTTCTTCCACCTCTGGAGTACAGTTGTATACTTTGCACTCGGGATAGAGTTCAAAATAAGTTCCTTAGTTTTGGATCTGCCATATTTCTGACCCGTTTCTTTTGTTCAACCTCGACAGAACGGCAGTTCTACGAAGAGGGCAAACCTTTTACTTGCCTAGATGGCTCCCGCACGATTCCCTTTGACAGAGTGAATGATGACTACTGTGATTGTAAGGATGGCTCCGATGAACCAGGTGCGTATATACTGAATGCTTTTGACGCCTACACTGCCATCTAGTAGGTGTGTAACATTACAGAAGTCAGAGTTCCGTTCATAGCCCGGTTGGGTGGACATTTGGTACAGAGGAAAACAGATCCAACACTGGACATCTTTCTATTAGTTCAACATTAAAGACACACCTTGCGAGGGACAACTTTAAAAAAATAGTTTCACTATAAAAACGAAGGAACATATCAAACACTTCTGTACAAACACTAAACCCTTTAATAAAAGGCAACCGGTCACAAAAGGCTATACAACTGAAGAGTATCTCTAATGCTATGACACTGAAAAGACATACATTTAAATATAATAGTAATTTTATTTACAATATTAGTAGTAATGTGAATTGTTTAGAAAAGCTGCTTGGTCTGAATCTTCTAACTTTTCAAGGTCATGACAATATGGAGCACCTGTTATACTCCAAGTATTATTTTGCAGGCACTGCTGCTTGTCCCAACGGCAGCTTCCACTGCACCAACGCAGGTTTCCGACCGGGCTTCATCCCTTCCTCCCGCATCAATGACGGCATTTGTGGTATGTATTTTAAACTGTTATGCCTACCTCTTACGGGTGTGTTGTGTGGGCAGCTTTTTTGTCTAACATCTGCGTTTCTTGTATAGATTGCTGTGACACAACAGATGAGTACAACAGTGGTGCTGCCTGTCAGAACACCTGCAGGTGGGAATGGTTTTGTCTTATAACTCTAATAACTTAAGTACACCAGCAAGAATAAGCCTGATCTGTTCAGACAGCCTATACATAATAATAATAATGATAAATGATATTTATATAGCTCCTTTCAAGGGACCCAAGGTCGCTGTACATGGTGGACAAACAAAACAAACAGACAATCAAAGGGCAAACAAAAAATAAAGGAAGCCGGGGGACCAAGAAAGGGCTAGGGCCCGAGGGCCAGGGTGAACAGGTGTGTTTTTAATGATGATTTGAAGATGTCCAGGGAGGCAGCATTACGGATCTCGGCAGGAAGTGCATTCCAGAGGGTGGGGGCCGCAACACTGAACGCCCTGTCACCAACAGTTCGGAGGCGAGAGTGGGGGATGGAGAGCAGGCCCGTGTCGGAGGACCCGGGCAGACACGGGCATATGGTCTGAAAATATGAAATGCTTTGTTTATTGTTGAGTATTTTCTTTATATTTCGTGTGATTTGCAGGGAGTTGGGGCGCAAAGAGAGGGAAAGCCTGCAGAAGATGGCAGAGATCACTAAGGAAGGCTTTCTGCTTAAGCAACAACTGATCCAGGATGCAAAGAGGGGCCTAGAGGAAAAGAAAGTATGAATGACAACAGAACCGTTGGAATTTGTTTGTGTAATAATTAAGATTCGTAGCTCTGACACATTTATTTTCTCATCGTCAAATATGTTTCATACAGGGTACTGACACTTTCATAAAGACGGATGAAGGTGTTTACAAAAATGTTTTATATGTCTAGTTATGTCACCTATTCTTTTGCTTATTATGCACAAAAACTGAGAGTAGTTGTAGGAGTGACCAAATCATCCCACTCACTTTGTATCGGCCTGGTTCACACCAAGAAACTAGAAACGGCCATCTTAATCCTCCTGTAAAACACAAACAAGCACATAACGCTCATAGTAAATAAAGAGGTGCCAGGTCTCCCAGGTTGTTCTTATTCTTCTCTGTTGCCTTTGCTGCTCACAGCTGTTCTCCTTTGAGTAGATTTCATGGTATAGTTTTGTAAACGGCATGGCGTTTTCAGGGATTGCGTGTGTGTTCTTAAATTGATTAAAGGTATCATTTTGATTGTCCTCTACAGGCCAAACAAGCAGATATTCAGATCGGTAAGAAAGATTTGGAAGCTAAGGTGGAGGCCCTGAGAACAGTGAAGGAGACTGCAGAGCAGCCAGAAAAAGAAGCCAAAGAGCGCCATCTGAAGGCCTGGGAAGGTAAATGATCATGTGAAAGCATTTCACCTCTCCTGTTTGAACAGAGCATCACGTAACATATAGTACAGTCTGTTTTATCACATTTCTGAGCTAGATGAAGTTACCTGGACTCCATTTGCACCAGTTATACTAAAACTTGACGCTGATGAGACTTCTGCCCTGAAGTTGATGTTATATAACAGCATGTGGTAACACTGTATACAATATATGTGTGTATGATTAGAATCAATAATAATAGATAAATGATATTTTTTGTTTCAGAACAAAAGGCTGTTATTCAAATGGAGAAGGACAAGGCTAAAATGGCTGAGGTGCTGTCTGAACTGGATGATGATGCAGATGGCTCGTGAGTATCAGCACCCTCAAGTAGTATTAGCACCCATCATGGGAGAAGCCTGTGTTGTCAGGCTCACCAGGTTGAACACAATAATGAAAAGGAGAAATGCAGCATTTGTAAATCTGGAGTGATTTCTTTTAAGTTAAGTTTGTTTTGTGACTTGTATAATTGGAATCCAAATTGCTGCTCGAGAGACTACATTTATTTAAACCAAAAAAGGCCAGAAAATATTTTATCACTCTTTAAAAACAAATGTATACTCATATCTTTCTTTTTTTAAATGTACAATTCTTTATTTAGAAGACAGTTGAGAACATTTCTCCAGTTACAATGAAATAGACTTGCAGGGAGTAGTGAACATTTGCAATAAGGGAACAGTATACATTGAAGCCCTCCCTCTTTTTCTTCTGATGTGGTATACTCATATCTTTCATATGTACCTTTTTGTTTGATCATTAGTGTGATAGTAAGTATTATTTGTGCTTGCTGTAACTCAATGACGTGTCTTTGTTTGTGTCAGTGTCTCCGTGGCTGAGCTTCTGTCCCACTCTGAGCTCGACCCGGATTCAGACGGATCCTTCACAGAAGCAGAGGCACAGGTGATTATTCGTGTGTTCCTATAAAAACCCTGATGGTAAAGTCAGGGTTCATACAGTCATTAAAAACCTGGAAAAGTCATGGAAATTCAAAATGCTAATTCCAGGCCCTGGAAAAGTTCTGAAAAAAAATATTCTTCCCAAAGCTTTGGAAAAGTCATGAAAATCGAACTAAAGTTGCATCAAATATAATTCATATTTGATCTAATCGATGATAATAAATACTGTAAGTTATTTGTTTTACAACATGTTTCATATGCAGACCTTATTTTCCTGTTACATAAACAATTTTCAGTGGTACCGCTGAGAAAGAGTCATTTTCTTTAGTCATGGAAAATGAGGTAAAGGTCATGGAGAAGTCATTGAAAATCATTGGTGAAAAGTGTATGAATGCTTTAAAGTGCACTTACCATTACATGTCAGAAATGAAACAATTCTAGAAACAAATTTGACGGAGCTGAATCTAAATGTGAGTATTGTCTTTGGGTTTAGGGACTGTTAGGAGGAGTTGACAAAGTGGACTCTGTAGCCTTTGAGTCAGTTTGGAATAACATCAAAGAGAAATACACATCAGAGGTAAGCCCCTGCACATTCTTCTTTAGTGAAGCCCAACGTGTGGAAGCCTCTGCCTCCTTTTTGAAACTGTGTATCTTTCCTGGCGGCAGGCCAACACGGAAACCCCAGCAGAGGTGGAGACTCCAGGGGAGGAGATAAAAGAGCCCCCCTCTGACAACGAATCCGAGCAGTACCCTGAAGAAGACATCCCAGAAGAAGAGGAGGAAGATGATGAAGAGGACGAAGAAGAAGACCAAGATGACGGAGACTATAAGGTAAGCGCACCCGATTTCTCCTTCAAACTTATGCTGCATGACTCAAGTTTTCCTTTAGTGAGTCACTCTTCTGTGTGTTGGATCAGCAGAGCCCTCCTCCGACGCAGACCCCAGATAAGAAGGAAGACGATGACGAGGGGACGATGCCACCCTTCGACCAGGAAACGCAGAACCTCATTGATGGTAAGAGTTTGTAGGAAAGTGAGTGAGTCAGCCGTCCACAGCTGTGAGATCATAAAGCACCAATGTGACTGCATATCAATTAGGGCTGGGGGATAAGGGGAGACACGTTATACATTATAATGCTTTAGTGGAACAATACTGTACAGCTGACAAATCTTAAACAAGATTTGTCATCATCATCATCATCATCATCATCATCATCATCATCATCATCCGTAATGTGGATATAATGACTGAATTGGTAAAGATACATTTCTAAACCAGAAACATGTACCAACACCAATAACTTTGAAAGCCGTTAAAACCATGAAAATACAATTATGCTTTATAGTCAATATTCGAAACATAAGACTATCCAGTCTCGTGTCACGTTATCGATATCAGTGGTTCCCAACCTTTTTTCCCAAGAGCCCCCTCAAATGACTCCTGTTGGAAGCCCCCCCCCCCCCGGCGCAACAATGGTAATTAAAGTTTCAAAGTCTCAAAATGCTACAACTACTGTCACAAACTGGATGAATGTGAAGTATTTAGTTAAAGGAGGATGAAAGCATAATTAAGGAGCACTATTGGAGTGACTTTGATGGTTATTGGACTCAGGATTCATTCATTTGGGTTCCCGCTGTATGAAGAAATTAAAGGACGGCGCGCAAGTGGAAACAATTCACAAAGAGATTAAATTGTTTAAAACACATGCTCAAAGTAAACCGGATTTTGCCCATGTGTTTATGTGGATTCAAAAGTCGTAAATAATCTACAAAATGGAGGAGACCGATCTGATCGGAGCAACTGTGACAAATAATCCAACTGAAACCGGCATGGACAATGACTATGTCTTACAAATGCGCTTATCCAGACAAGCCTGGTTTGGACACTTTTACGGGCAGAAGAAACATTTCTGTTAAAGAAAAAATTTAACATTTCTGTCTCTTTATGCCTTTAATAGCTACTAACTTGAATTTGTATTCAAATTAATTAATCAATTATTTTTTATATTTTATTGTAATGTAGAGACAAGGCTTTTAGTGGCAATCATGTATTGCGTTAAAATTATATGTAAAAAAGAAAATAAAAATCTAAATATGATATTTGGCCTCAAATCATCTGAGGCCTGGCGCCCCCCCTGCAATCTTTGGCGCCCCCCAGGTTGGGAACCACTGATCTATATCATATCGATATCTTGTCCAGCCCTAATACCTATTAATTAGAATTCAAATGTACACACATAAGTTGTTGATCGAAAGCTCAATGTGATTTATTGAAGAGATGTTTCTTTTACATACAGCGGGGCACTTTTTGCTCAGACTTTGGGATGTGGGTGTGTAAGCCTGTGTGTAAGTTGTGTGTATGAGCTTGGACTGAATTGACTTTCTTTGCATTCTGTGCTTTTGATTCCCAGCTGCTCAGATAGCCAGGGATGCATTTGATGAAGCCGAGAGAGCTCTGCGAGAAGTCGATGATCAGGTCAAGTAAGTGCTCTGAATATGAAGCAGCTTCTTTGCCAACAATGCAATCAGCGTTGGTTACTAAAGCTGCACTTTGAGCAGCTTCAATAGACCATCGTGTTGCGCAGTCAGTGTGGTGTTAGTGGAAGAAATAAAGGATTCCTTTTTAAACTTTTTATGTTTGTTTATTTTCTACTCTTTTTATTTTCACATGATGTGCAATGCCTTGTTTTAACATGCATGCATCTAATCGTGTCTGCTTTGTCTCTGCAGGAACCTAGAGAAGGAAATCTCCTTTGACTTTGGACCCAATGCGGAGTTTGCATACCTCTATAGCCAGTGTTATGAGTTGTCTACTAGCGAGTACGTACACTCTCTGACTTAGGAAAACAAGTATTGTACTCATTAATCATTATCTAGGTTCCTACTACTGAAGACTTCTGATTGAATATGTTGTTTCCAGGTACATCTACAGGCTCTGTCCATTCAACAGAATGTCCCAGAAACCCAAGTTTGGTGGATCGGAAACTAACCTGGGGTAAGGGAATATCCATGGTGTTTCTTTTTCGGTCTTTCTTTATACACTCTTCACTTGCAACATATCTTTTGTTTTCTGTAGATCATGGGGGCATTGGGCCGGTCCCGAGGATAACATCTACTCTCTGATGAAGTATGAACATGGGACAGGGTGCTGGCAGGGCCCGAACAGGTCCACCACGGTGAGGCTCAGGCAGATCTAGTTCAACATTTCATTTCCCACCCCATTAATAGTTTTCATTGCACAAGGCACAGCACCAAATAAATCACCTTTTGTCTTTTTAGATTAAGTTAACGTGCGGAAAGGAGACAGTGGTAACATCTGTCTCGGAGCCCAGCCGCTGCGAGTACCTGCTGGAGTTCATCAGCCCGGCTATCTGCCAGGAGCCCCCCAGCCTGGATGCAGCGCTTCATGGGCATGAAGAGCTCTAGACCCACCTGATCTGTGAGTAACTCATTTCCTGTGTTGGCGAACCGTATTTTCTCTCCATATTCTACCCAGCAGGATATTTATCTCGTGCGCTATTTTGTTAAGATTTTGAGGGACAGGTTTTTTTAACCCAAAGAATACTGCACCTAAAGTAAGCAACTGTTCATAGTTTCTAAATGGTGCTTACTCAAACAAACTAAATATGAGTGCAGTGAAACCTGCATCATGAAGGATTAGAAAATACAATCATCAATACAATACATCTCCTGTGCAGTTTCAGCTTCCCTTTAGAAGAAGAGCAAGGCAGCAACAAGAGCAAGGTAAAGGCAACTTTCTTGAGCTTATTGTAGTTGTTAGGATGAAAGAGGAACTAAACTCTTAACTCAATCAGCTTAGCATTGTGTATACTTTTTAATGTTGGTAAAAATGCTGTTGAACTGTGATATCAGTGTTACTGTTGCTAGATGCAATGGAAACTGATATCATGTTATGCTGAGCAGAGTGAATAGATATCAGCTGTAGCTTCCTGTTGAAATAAACAAAAGGCTACTGTACTTTATTGAACACTTAGATGTATCGGGTGTTTTAAACGCATTAGCTGTTTCTAACTTCCTGTTTATTATTGGATTGTAGACAGGATTTTGAGCTAAGCTGTGCTTTACTTTACTGATAGTGCTGATATCTTTAGGTCTGCTAAAGGAAGCATGGAGCCGAGAAAGTCTGGGACAACATAATCTATGTTTCATGGACCTAAATCAATTTAAACAGTAATACCCATATTGAAGTGCTGACTGCAAGATAACACAGGAAGTGCATACATCCGTGGAGTGAATGCTTAGTCCTCGGAAAACAAACCGCCGGGGATCAATTTCACCTAAATTGCTATTCCGTTTTAACAACTTGGAAGTCATGACTTAACAACATGCCACTGAAATGAATGTGTATGCGCTCACTCTTGCAGGTTGTTCTTGAGGGACCACAGTCACTGCAGCAACACCAAGTTGTTGTGAGAGGCACCATCATGGCATTGAAAAACAATTCAGAATAAACAACGGAAATTCCAATGAGCAGTTATCTCCTCTACACATCCACTTTCCTCTGCTTCCTGTTGTGTTTTCTCTCTGATTTGTGACAAATGTATTCATTCCATTGTTTTCAAATAAAGCTCATTTTATCTCAACTCAAACTTGTGTTCATTTTTAGCTCCTGTGTAAAACTCCATTTTCAAACAGGCTTAAAATCAATACTGCTGTTTTGCATTTATGAAACCTAGCGGGAGATAACAGTATGGGGAAGAGCTTAGTACAAAACCTATAAATACAACATGTAAGAGCAGCAATTACTGTTCTTACAAACTTATACCATTTATTCAACTTCTTATTATTTAATTGATATAAAATATACACCTTGTAAAAGACCTATTGCATAACTAATTATAGAGTCTAATGAAACAACCTGGCATGGGCAACAGTGTTCAGTGATAACATTCAACAATCTCAGTCAATAAAAACGGGATCACTCAATATTTGTAACTTTTATTTTATTTTTTTCTGGCATGTAAAGTACAAATAATTAAACAATTCCATGAAAAAGTCTTCAAGCGTCTTCAGCTGAAATCCCAGTAATAAATATCCTAGACTAAACTGAAAGGTTTATTTTTTTTTTCTTTGTTAAATTTTGACATTGTTCATTTGGTCATGTTTGGAAGTATGAGATTTTGAACTGTTTTGATCATTTTCACCTTTTTGATTTGTTCTACCATTCCAGGAAAATGTAAGAAAAACATCACTAAGTTACTGCGTCCCCTCTTCTAAATAAATAGACACAAAATACAGTTGGTTGAGAAACAGAAGGACCACTCACCCCTTTACTCCCCTAGAGACACCCAAGAAAACCTTCCTGCAGCTTTTCTGAGCTCTGTAATATTGTTGCCGAAGGTCTTTGCTGGGTTTTTTAAATGCATCTCGGGACTAAAGAACATCTTAGTTTCAATTCAGATGATCTCAGTATTACAATGCTGTTACAGAAACAAACCCTTAATATCTTTTTTTTTTTTATCAACCCATCAGAATAAACAGGAAAGCATCTTGTGAGCTATCAAACCTAAGACATCCCTTTTTGTTCCTGGCTAGTTTTTGGACCATCAAATGTTCCAAAACCTCGCTACAGAGACTGTCCCATGTCTCAGGGGTTCATAGAGTGGTTGAAAAAACAAGACTGTGATTAGATTAAATAATTAAAAGATTTTCATTTAACAAGACAAACAGAACACAGGCAGTAAAGGCATAACATCTAGCACACAGCATGTATGTTTATACACTTCAATTAGTTAAATATAGCAGTGCATTCTTTGACTATGGAGAACGTTTCCAAATCGTACTTCTAAAGCTGTTTTTCTATTTGTCCCCCTTTTTAAGAAACGTAATGGTGTAACCACAATTTTGGCAAACTTAAAATCTTTTAAACTTGCAAATATAATGAAATAAACCATAAATATACACAAAACATACTTTATACGAGGCAATAATAATAATAATCATAATAAATAGTTTTTAAGTTAACAATAAGTTAAAACTACAAGCTTAAAGTCGCCCAAATAATACAAGTTTGTTGGCGCTATTTTGAATTTTTTCTGTTTAAATTATTTTATGTTGCAACAAAAGCTACCACAGACTTTTACAAACACAATTGAACACAGTTTGATTGAAATAAAAAAATCTAACTAAGTCTAAACTCTGCATACACTCTAAAACTGCAACTAATTAAATAATGAAGAAAAATAACAAACTGTACCCAATCAATGCAACCAAACATAATCTTTGACCCATGTGTGTTCTATATGGCAACATCAACAACACAAATACGCTAATTCAACAAGTGAGTCTTGATATGTAAATGAAATCAATAAGTTACAGGAAAGAAATGATATTTGAAATTGACATGGGCTAAAAACTGATGATATATTAGACAGTATTCCTTTCAAGGTCATTGAATTGCTCTATTGAGTCAGCCAAATATGCAGTTTCTTTGAGCTTTCATGGTCAGAGCACAAATTAGGGGCTAAGGAAGTGATTATGGAAATGCACAGATCAGACCTCTCATTGCTTGTTTTATTTTCTTAATGAGTCCGTTCATTTGAATGTTTTTGTCTGAACTTTTACTATTCCGCAAACCTTTTCAGTGTGACGTTTAATTTCTTTTTTTAAAAATATATATCATTTGATCTCAGTCAATATAAAAACAAAGCACATTGCACTTACTGTTCCATAGGAAAGTTTTTTTGTCTTTTTAAATGAATATTGTTGTTGCTCAAGCAGTGTAGTACTGTTTCCTGCCATGGTCCTTGGCTCTCTACTGTACATCAGGTGTAGGTCTTGGTATCGACTGTGTATGAAAGGGCGTTTGGGGCTGTGGGTTTGGTTTGTGGGTTGGCTGTACTACATCGGACATGGCTGGGTAAACAACTCCAGCTGCAGCTCAACGTGGCCTGTTATCTAGGTTTTTCCTAACGTCTATCACTGGTCTGACCAAGTGCTCAGTCCTATATGTCTTCCAATTTGCTCGACCCAAAATGGCTAGATTAGCCATTTTTGTGGTCATCTCCGGAAACGTCAGTGACAATCATTTAGAGTATTTCGGGGGGGGGGGGGAAACAGATCGAAAGATGCCAGAGTAAGTGGTGCAAAGTTAACGGTTTTAAAGGATTCAATTAGTCACAAAACAAAGCAGATGATATAAAGTTTGGGGGGGGAAACATTATAAGAATGTATCAAATTCGTACTTTGTCTGGAGGCAAACTGATTCATCGTAATTTATATTTTGATATGGTTTTTTTCTATCATTCTGTGTGTGCATACAATTTGTGCAAATGGGGTTGCTTGCAACTGTTTCATTTTAGCATTTGGTTTAGTGGTTATAGGATTTACTAATGCAAACTGATATGTGCAACTTAGATATTTAAAAGTAATGATAACGGAAATTGTAGAGGGTCCTTATTCAATAAATAACATAGATTTGTACAGCAATTACTCAGGGAATAATATAGTTAGTCTTAATTTATCCTTCTCGGTACTGACTTGCAAAGCAATTCTTTGGCAAAAATCAAATCTATCTAATCATAACGAGCCATGCTCAGTGTTCATATGAATCTGTATCACTGTTTGAATCTGCATTTTACCTTTTTCATTTGCAAGCAGCTATTCGGTTGTTCAGCTGAGCGATGAGCCGGTCTCACTGCAGCTTTGTCTGGGATTCTCAAGTCAAAGAACTTCACTTCACTGCACCATGGTGGAAGCAACACTGTACACAACTTCAGGACAAGAGATGAGAGTGTGTATAAGCACTCAGAAGTATAGATGTGTCTGTCAGGTTACATACTCAAGTGTCGAATTTAGCTTTTTTACATCTAATTTACTTTTGTTAGTTAATTTCAATTGTTGTGATATGCTTGAACGGTTAAGTTTGTATGAGATACGATGCTCCTTCGCCCCTTCCCTAAATCCCCACCCATACACCGCATGCTTATTCCCCCTTGCTCTGCAAAGATCAGAGGGTTTAAAATAAAGCCATGCGATGTCCCAATTTTTCCAAGCTTAAGAATCTGTAAAAATTCAGCACAAGGTCTTGTTCCTTTGTATGTATAAAAATAGATTTATCTCTAATGTAATCCTTTCAAAGAGATCGTCCTCTTTGGCTAACACAGCGTCATTTAGAAAAGCAAAAGCAAAAATGTCTTGAATATAGTTGACCTTATTTAATCTATTATCATGTGCCGATGTCTTGATATTGAAAGACATTAGCTCTCCCCACGGTAAATCGTAAGTCTGGTCTGTAACAGACGTTTCATCTAGACAGGTTGGCCTTAATGTTTCATCAAGGGTGCCATAAATAATTTTCATGCAATTGGGTTGGGGATATTTTGAGTAATGCTATTTTTGTGAAAGTGTGAAATAGATCTAAAGCAGATAAATAAATACCTTTCTGTTGTAAACAGATGTATTATTATGACACTTATTTGCAGGCTTGATGTTGTACAGTCGTCTTTTAAGAGGGCAGGAGTACAACGTTTCTTGGAAGCTTTTAAGAGAATTTAGCGGTTTTAAATAAAACTGAGGAGCATTTGGCAAAGCTAGAGGAACTATTAATCTTTTTCCTCCAAGGATCAGTGATCATTTGAACATTGCCATATATTATCGCTCACACACGAGACTCTAAGTCAGTTTTAAATATTCAGTCACTTGGAACTGCAGTCCTACTAATCTGCTCTATGCATGTTGGTTCTGTAGATGTGCTCAACTGAATGGTAACAATTTGACCTAATTTATCCTGGGAGCTTCTATCTGTGCACTAGACTGAAGAATAATACCGGTGCTCTTGACTTTTTGCTCATGTGTGTTATATCTCTGCAGAGCAGCATAGAACATTGTTCAGTCAATGGGGTGTATTGTTTGACATTTTCTTCAGTTACTTGTAGCTGCTTCTTGGGTCTTAATCCCATTCAAACTATCAAATTCCTGCCTCCATTTATAGTTATTAATCTAAAGCCTTGAAGTCCTGTCTTGCTGTAACTTTCATAATCAAAGCAAGAACATTATCATTTGGATGTCTTGTTTGCTTTGTTCTCTTGATGAAAGATGGCCTTTGTGTTAAAGGGATATCGCACCAAATCATGGCTGACAATTCCATCCAGAGTAGAAAGGCCTGTCGTTAATGTGCTGAGGTGTAATACATTTCTTTGCAAAAAGTGAAATAACACCGGTATTTTCCTCTGACGTGGCTGTGTTATGGTGAGACGGTTTTCCACTTGTACTCGTCGCACTCTCGCCCACTAGAGATTTACTAATGAACACTGTCGCCATGGGAGCACTGCCACTCTGCTCTAAGTTCACAGACAGTCTGCTTGTGTTGAAAACCATCCTAAGGATAGAATAGAAGATCAATACAGGAACGTTTGCTATGTTTTACTTAATATATCTTCTAGTTATTGAACTGTGTTTCAGTGATACAGAAGTGTACTCTTAATGTTGTTTGGTGTGAGACTGTGAGGGAAAGAGGCATTCTGATGGCTTTCGGACTACTCTTTTCTGTGACCAGTTTTCATTGGTTAGCCTAAATCTTATTGGGTCTGAGCTAATCAGCTCACATGTGGTAGAGGAACTGCCTTTACGCTAGGCACCACCTAATGCAGGTCAGGAAACAGTAGTCAACGTTTCTAGAAAATGCTTACATACTCGGCTATTATAACCACCTTAAATATTGAATATATAGTTATATTTTTAATAGACGTATATAAGAGAACACTGTTTTTTAATTTCATTTTCTTTGATCTAAAAAAATCGCTGATTCAAAATGCCCAAGTGTAAAAAAAGTGACTACATCCTCTCCAGCAAGATAATAGGAGAGATGGTGGGGTAAGAGTTTGGGTAAATTGCACATATTTGTTCATTTTAAATTTTTGATCGTTTTGTTCATCAGTTGTCATTATT
Organism: Notothenia rossii; assembly: GCF_949606895.1. Classification (NCBI taxonomy): domain Eukaryota; kingdom Metazoa; phylum Chordata; class Actinopteri; order Perciformes; family Nototheniidae; genus Notothenia; species Notothenia rossii. The sequence goes on from NC_136906.1 coordinate 19,557,086, forward strand.
TGCCTGAATTCAATCAAAGCACTCAGTACACATTCTCTGTCACATTCGTTAGACTGTCTCCTAAATAGATAGCTCTTGCTCCTACCCAACAAACCAGCTACGTACCCCTTCTAATTCAATCCAGGCAAATATAGGGAAGGACTAGCATGTTGTGTAAAGAGAAAAGAAAAACTCCACTAGTGTGTTTGTTTGATACTCTGACTTGTGTATGCTTGCGCGTATGGATATGTTTGGTTATGTCTGTGCGTGTATGCCTGTATCTGCATGTCTGTGTTTGTGATAATATATTATGGATTTGTGTGTGAATGTGTCAGAGAGAGACTCAGTCCAGGCCCATGTAGAGTGATGTCACAGGGAGCTCAGGGGACTCCCTGCAGGTCGAAGGAGCTTGGTGCCCGCAGCCTCTCTCTCAGGCCTTGTGCTGCTTGCTGGTCTTGAAGGAAACCTGCAGCACGCGGTCACCAAGGCGGTAGCCATTAAGGCTAGCGATAGCCATGGCAGCTTCATCGTAGTTGGTCATGGTGACGAAGCCAAAGCCCTTACATTTGTTGGTGGTGAAGTCACGGATGACCTTGACATTGGTGACTGCGCCGAATGGCCCAAAGAGCTGCCACAAGACGCTCTCGTCCGCCTCTGGGGACAGGTTGTACACAAAGATGCACCAGCCGGCTCCAGTTGGACCGGTAAGGTTGACGCCCGCAAGGCTGGTCATGCTGTCAATGGTGATGGGGGAGAATCTGGGGAAGAGAGTAGGAGAGCTACCATGGGTGTCATTCTGAAGTTCTACACAGAATCCAGTTCTCTATACTGTCTCTTATGGGCTTGTTTCTGTCAGAAATGATAAAGATTGGAGTCGGGGGACTCCATCTCCATCCCCTCTGCTGTACAGTAAGTAGATAAATATGTGTGGGCACCGCAGTGGCTCCAAACTACCTGCTTTTATACAGAATCACACTGTGTGCCCTGAGACACTGACACCCACACACTGAATATTTTTCTCATATTTCTCTGCTGACCAAAGCCTCTGGAATAATTAAACATGATTCACAATGTTCAACAGAAACCACAGTATTGAATAAAACACAGAAACCTAGAGAGGGATGAAAAGCAAATTGGAATCAAATCAAATCATACACAAACTGGAGCAAACAGAGGATACGCAAACGGAATCTGGTATGTCCATGCTGGTGAAAAAAAAGGGACATTAAAGCAACTGAAACTGACAATGTTAGTTCATAAATAAATACATATAAATTATTTCTATTAATTAAAAATAAAAAGAACGAAAAGGTTAAACAAAGCCATGCCAGAATACCCTGCTGTTAGAAGCTTGCATCATTGCATTACTGATAGTATTTTGTTGTCTATGCTGCTTCTGTAACATGGTTTATATGGGCAGTGGGTATTAAGAATTGTGGCCATTTTATCTGATTTCGAGATGAAGTCAGCAGGTGGTATTCCAGGCACTTTGTTTGAGGTTTTAATTTGGCATGGATGCTTTTGAAAATACACCTTTGGCATTTACCTCTTGACTCCGTAGCTGGCGTTTAGTAAATTGTCGAGTCTGCAACGCAAGAGGGAAAATGAAGGGGATGCAAAAGTTAGTTATGAGATCTACAAGGAAGGGGGGCTTTCAGTTAACATGTTGCTTCTTCAGCGGCCTCCAGAGGGCATCCTCCACTGCATCGCAGTCCCAAACCATCCAACCACAAACTGATGGCGTCTAAAAAACTCCTGTGAGTATGTCTCAGCTGGTATTTATTGTTTGTCGAGTTTGGTTGGTTAAACTCCAAAATAGATCCCCCTTTAACAAAATCTGTATCCTAGGCCATTTCACATCTACTGATAAAAAGTAATTAGCCATAATGAATAAGTTAGCATGCCCTGATCTACAATTGTTTATGAGGTTATATAAACATATTTACTTCTGAAAGCCTTTGAACCTTTATTCAAAAATATCAATGTATAGATGTGGCCGACATCTGACAATTTCACTCTATATTATGCCCATTATGTTGTAAAGACAAACTTTAAAGGTTCAGAGTCATTCTTCCTAAACCAGTATTTATTTAGCTTTGTTGTTTTGTTTTTTTAATTGTATTTGGAAAAGTCTGGTCTCTTACATTGGTTTTGAGCTGTTATTTGGATCTGGTCCCTTTCCAAGTGAAGGGATCATGCTGCAGTTTCAAAGAAAGTCAGAGAGAAAGAGTGAGAAGGAGGGACAATGCAATATTGCCAATTCCTTCTGTACTGTAAAGCAATAATATTGCTTCAAGGAACAATTTGTTAGTATAGACAGAAACGGTTGTTTTGAATTTGAATTTCTTTTGAATACACATTTTCCCACTTTCTGTTTGTGGGGCGTGCGACTTCATCTGATATGCCTTAGCACTCTTAGGTGATGTGAGTCTGCCGGGGGTTCAGTACCTGAAACGCTGAGTCTGGTGGTGCAGCGGCCCTGTGTAGCGGCGGGCAGCGGTCTGGTACAGCTGAGTCAGTAAGGCCTGGCCTGTCTTCTGGCTGGGGTTGTTGGCAAACTTGACAGTGATGGGCTCCGCGGCCCCCAAAGGCTTCTGTCCGTTCAGACCTTTGATGGCCTCCTCTGCCTCATTGCGCTTATCAAACCGGATGAAGCCCACTCCTCGTGATATGCCTGCTCCGATTTAGAATAAGAAAAAAATGTTACTACCTTGGCATCCATGACAGTTTCTGCCTACCAGTCTTTCTTACAGACATGGAATGGCTTTTTCGTGGGACATGATGTAAGGCCTTACCTGTGACTTGGTCCACTAGGATACGGGATGTAATGATGCGACCGTATTGGGAGAACAGCTGCTCCATGTCCTTCTGGTTCATGGTTTTGGGGAGTCCACTCACGTAAAGGTTGGCATCACGGATGGAAGCCGAGCTTGGCCGGGCATATGATACCTTTAACACCAAAAAAATAAATAAATTTGATTACATTTATGTACCCCAAAATCACAAAGTTTCAGATGGCTTAAATTAGGGAAACATGTTGAAAAAAAACAGATGTCATTGGAGTGTCCACAAATAGTATTTTTTTCATTCTCCTTTTTTCCTCTTTCTCTTAACTATCTGTTGACCCACACTCATACTGATCATCAGCTAACACGCCTAAGTGTAAGCTTTGTTTTGCACTGAAAAGCATCAGTTAGTTGATGTATTTGGCCTGAAATCACTGGTGGCTTAATTAGTGCACAGCCATTTTTGGTGCGTCTGTGCTTATATCCCTTATGGTTCTCTGTTGGTCTACTTTCGTACTGCAGATAAATATTGAATTGATTCTTTTAGAAAGGGCACAAAAACATTCTTGTTTTTGTGTTTATGGGAGCATGCAAACACATGTGTGACAGATAATCCAGTTCAGTGTATTGTTGGAAGTGCTGTGATTGTGTGTGATGGAGAGACAGAGTGAGTGTTGTGTAAGATAGGCTGAGCTGTCCTGCCTCTTTCCTTTGTCTCTATCCTCTGGGGGAGAAATGCTCCACTGGCAAACAGCACACAATGTAAGGGCATCACAAGACTTGCAAGATCCTCGAAAACTTGAAAACACTCTGACACACACACACACACACATTGCTTATATGCATATGTATTGGTGTGACAAATATACATATTAGCGAATTGTACTATTTTAAGACAGCTGTAATCTGATTTGCTTAGGCACAAAGAAAGCTTTGAATTTGAATTAAAAGGACTTGTATATTATCTTTCAGATGAATACAGGTGTTCTGATTTTATCCGTCACTACTGAACACCAGTGTCTATTGTGTACACAGACGGACTGTGTGAGCAGGAGGGTTGTGTGGTGCAGTGATTAGGGTGTTCTGGGTGAGTCAGGGGGGAGTCGCTGTGTTCCGGGACCAGAGGCTGCCCTATAATTAACCCTCTCTCTGTCGCTCCCACAGTACAGATGGTGCCTGAAGCCCATATGGCCTCTAATCCTGTCATTGGCATTCTGCTCTCCGAGCTACCCCCTACCCTTTCACTGCTGCCCCCCCCCCCCCCCCTCCCTCACAGCGTCACCCCTCTTTATTTAAGCATTCTGTAAAATCCGATAAAACTATGCTTTTGAGCAGAAGAGTTATTTTTGAACACTGGAGAATAAGGAAATACAAATGTAATTTAAAGATTAAGCGATGTATGTATAGATAAATTGAATGATTATTGAATGTCATAACATAAGATTAACAATATAATGTGTTAACACAATCAACGCCTTTTCTACATGGTTGTTCCAGAGAAACAAGTGCAATTTTGTGCACAATATTTTGCATGCAGGACATTTCATAATTATGAAATGATGAAACCCAAATCCAGCTCTTGACTTCCTCATTATAGCTAGTTTCTTCAGTCAGCCGTTCATCCGAATTAAAGTCCCTCTTCATGGACAGCTGTTGGAAGATCACCTGCTCTGCTTTCGCAGAGATTTGATTTCTCAATCCTGCAGTTCTGTCTGAATCTTTGATCTACTTAGGGGGATGGAAGGAAGTGGTGTCTTATAATATGCCCCCTCTTTCCCTCATCTGATTTTGGGACAAAGAAGGCCCCTAATTAGCCTGGATAAGAGGCAGATGGGGTAACCAGGACTGACCCTAGTGCACCACAGCCTGCCTTCCTAATTACATTTCCATCACAATAACCTCTGCATGCTGTCGGCCTCTTGCTTTCTGACCTCCACACTCTTCTGCTCTTTTCACCCTTTCTCTACTTCCTTTGTTCTGGCGACCGCTCCCTTCTGCCTCCTCCTCCCCATTTTCCTCCCCTCCCTCTGTCACGTCTGTCGCCACCTCTCTTAGCAACCCCACCCCGCCCCCCTCACACCCTTGACAAAATCTCGACTTCCTTTCTTTTTTTCTTGCGCGGTTTGAAGAATACTTAAGATTATCGTAGAAAGCTCACCTTGATTGTTTTAGTCTGCAGCTTGAGACCATTCAGCGTGTTGATGGCCTTATCTGCATCGTTTGGATCCACATAGTTTACGAAACCATATCCCAAACTCTGACCTGGAGACAAAGAAAGACCCCCTGAAATGTCAGTGATTTTAAGAGCCAGTCGTAAAGTAATTTTTTTCCGGATGTGGACAAAGAGTAGTACCTGTTATCTTGTCTCTGACCAGCTTGCAGGACTCGATCTCTCCAATGCTGCCAAACAAACTTTTGAACTCTTCCTGGGTCATGTTCTGAGGCAGATAGTTGACGATCAGGTTGGTTTTGCTGTCGTCTGTGGAGCCATTGGTGCTAATGACTGGACCGTTTGGCAGACTGGTTCCGCTTGGACCGTTGGACACCTGGGTTTCCATGGTGCTGATTATCTGCTGAGGAAGAGGGTGGGGTTAGATTCATAATTCACAAAGAGACAGAAAAGGAGTGTTTTTTCCCATAAACTATACACACAAGACACACGCGTGCACAGACTGTCCACTCTGTCACTGTCAGAGGGAAAGGTCAGAAATCAGCATTGCTAAAATGGAGATGGATACACGGTTTGATTCATTATCTCCCCTCCCCCACTTTTACCCCATCTTCCCCCTCTCTCGCTCCCTGCCTCTGGTCCTGCAGATGTCACAGTCCCTTTTTCCTTACTTCTCCCCTCCCCCTATCTCTTCCAGGGTCAAACACCATTACATCATTACACAGGGATGGATAATAGTGATGGTGGTGTGTGAGGCTGGGGGAGTTTGAGGGTGGCAGTGGTTTACGAGGTGACGGACAAAAGGAGGGTTGTGTTAAAGAGATTTAATGCTACAGGAAATAAGGAATATCACGGTTTGGTAGAAAAATAAGGTTGAATTTCACTTCTGTTCCTAAGATCTTGTTCAGATGTCTTTGTGGTCAGCTGACTTATTTGTGTAAGTAGAGTAAAGGCGTTGATTAGTGCACAGTATAGTGTTTGTGTTTCTCTGGAGTACACCGTGTTGCTTCATTTGATCCACAGCGGCTCCTCAAGCAACATCTGTGTTGCCAAAAACAAAACTTCCTGCTCCACTTTCCCTTTCCTCTCAACACCCACCTCTCTGTGTCTGGATCCTTATCTCTGCTGTAAATCTACATGGAAAATCACTGCAAACTCTGTATTTTAAACTAAGGGCAAATCATTTCAAGGTGACATGTTTGTCGTTTTGTTCCTATGTGTGATGCTAATGTTTTAAAGCTGCAGTGATTTGATTTGAAGATTTTAAGAAATAATAACATGTTCAGGCTTATTATCAAAAATATGTATACATCCTATTTTCTTGTGCACATTAAATGAAAGGACAAGTCTTTTTTTTTTATTTGCATCTGTGTTATTTTCATGTTCAAACATCATTTGATTAAATATTGAATTCATTGCACATGTCAACGTAAATACACATGTTTATATTTAGGTTATCGTTGTTGGCTCACGCAAATAAAATTGGCCTCTTTAACATTACTGTGTGTGCATTTGAAGTACATTTTACAGTTGACTGTTACAATGTACAGTAAATGTATTAAAATGCCTGTATCCTTTTTATTTTTTAAATAAAAGTGTGGGGTGTCTGGATATACAATTGAAATGCATAAACAGTTTGGTAGTATTCCCATTATATAAATTGTTCTGTCAGATTCTTGGTTTGATCCATTGGAGCTTGGAGATTTATGTATGTCAATAAAGTTTAATAAATCTCCTCTGACTGCAAGTAAAAAAGGGATTTCATTTTTATCTATTATCATTAATTATATTTGAAGGTTTTCCTTTATTGGATTTTTTTTATATTACTTCCTGAGATAACTAACAATAAGCTTTTACTTTTATAACTATTTCTCTTTTTATGTTAACTGCAGAATGATCACAATTAATAATTTTCTGTCAGGTTGTTAATTGAATTCCCAGCTCACCATCTCTTTTGAATCCACCACCGTTTTGTGAGTACAGGCTTTGTTTACTGTGTTACCATCACATTGCTCAAATAATTCATTTGTTTCAGATCTATATGCCATTACATGTTGTCTCTCTTTTTTTCCAGCGTCTGTGGATGGGGTTTGTATAACCTGGATTTTCTCCTCGTCCCTGTAACCTGCTCTTGCTTTGAGCCTCACCTCGACTCCGGTTGCCCAGGTAACACCCCCTCAAAGACTGCATTGTTTCTAATGGCTGAATGGCTTTCTTACTTTCAGTGTGTTTGTCTCTGTGCTTGTTAGGAGCAGATATGCAGGTCAGACATGTCTTCCTCTGTGTCTAATAGTATATGGCTTTGTGGAAGCAGGGAATATCAGTAAGTCAAATAGATAATGACAAGGGGAGAAGGAGCACGGTGAGAGAGTAAAGACAGCCTAAAAATAAAACTCTTCAGACATATCTACGCACAAAGGCATTGCAACGTAGATAGCAATCTGTCACAAGATTTCGATGCACCGCTTAGATGCCTGCCGACTATCTTTTTTTATTATGAATTATGAAACATTTAACATGTAAAAAAGGTTGAATCGAGGTGTTGTTTTTATTGTAACCTACACTGTTGTGCGATGTGATACATCTGACTAACAGGAATATGAGCAACTGAAAATGGCCTAGATATGACAAAAAGCATTTTATAGGGAGAAAAAAAACATATTAGGGCAAATTTGACTCGCCAGCTGAAATAACCCTCAACATGGCAGAACACACATCCCCAGTGAACAGTGTGACGTTATATAACTCACAGACCCACATAGTACACGCTGAGAGTGGCTGACACAAGCAACAACTAAGATTACGATTCGCATACAGGAATAGAGAGAAACAGCTTTCTTTGAAACAAACAAAAAAATATAGAAAATCTGAGGGTTTTTTTTATATTTAGGCCATTGTATTTATAAAAAAGAACTAATAGTCTAGCGTTTGGTTTGCAGTAAACAATTTACAATGACAGTGACACAACAAATCATTGGGAAGCTGCAGCCTACAATTGCATTAATAATACGCCCAGTTTAGATGGACTCCCGCTTCAGACTCCAGACATTTTCGACCAGTGGAGACAATGAAAATGTCCACCCAGGAGCAGCTTGTAACCATGACATTCCAGTGTGGAATATATATCGTTTAGGATCTTTGTTGCTTCTCTCTCAAAAAATGTCTTGTTAACTTAATAAAATGGACAGAAAACTGCAATAAAAAAATATATTTTTTAGAAATCATCTTTCAAAATTCCTAAAAGAATCCATGTTGTTAGGGTAGCACTTGTATCCCACACTGCTTTTTTTCCTTCTATTTTGGGGTTCTGTGAGATCTCCCTTAATATTTAATGTACTGCATCAGCATCGCCCACACATGGTCCCAGACTTGCACGCAAACAAGAGCCCTGCCTCCTCTGCCAAACACATGAACCCAGACTTGCACGCAAACAAGAGCTCTGCCTCCACTGCCAAGCACACGTACCACCTACACTGTACACTAGCATTAAATTACTAAATGTAAATGCAGCCACTGTTCTCTGTCTTCTGATATAAACCACTTTCCTCAATTCATTTCTGCTCCAAATGCAGCACAGCACTGGAGGCTATAATGCATTGAAGATTAATCGTCTCCCAGTTATAAAATGAGATATGCCACATTATATTTTACAATATACGTAGAATCACATTTTAAAAGTGATATTAAGACAGAAAAGGACATTGTCACCATCAAGATGTTGTTTTGGCACACAGAAAAGAGAAAGGGCGTGCTGCATTTTAGGCTTATTGTAGGTTTAAATTCACGCGATGTATTTGTGTAAAAAAAAGCACGACAATGATCTAGACAAAGTGAATCATGAATCCAAATAAACACTGAAGGAATCCACCTAGATATTTATAACCAACAATGCTGATAAAGATTTCTCCTTCCTTGTCTCTAGTCCACTTTATGATGCATTATATAAAGATTTTTTGTCTGGAAGGCATGATTTAAAACTGAAAGCTAGACTGAAGTGTAAATGAGCCCTCTAAATAACACAGATTAGAGGATTATCTCAAACAAAGGGTATTAGCCACACTCTGCAGCTTAAGGGATCATGGTGGCAGCTGTAAAACAACAGGACGACAGGAGTCACAGCCCATGTCAGCCATGCACTGAGGCTCCATCCCATTCTCCGCTCTGCAGACTAAGAAGAAAAGATTTCTAAAAGATTTCAGCTCTCTCAGTATGTGCTGCTTTGATAAGATTGGAGCAGACAACGTTAAAGGCTCAAGGAGACAAATCTGTCCTGCAAGTGCTTGTAGCATGCGGGGTGCTATCCAGCGTGCTGAAAAAGGGAGTGGCTTTCGGACGGTGTGCTGTGAGGCCAAAGAGGCCCGAGAATCAAGCAAGGACCATCGAGTCGTTTTATTTCGTTAACTTTGAAAACGTTTTCATTCGAGAAATTAAGGAATAAATTACTTGTGCGGATATTTAAATATGGCAGATGCAAAACATAATCCCTCGATTCCTCTTGTTTTTGTATTTAGCCCCCCTTTTTTAAAAGGGCAAGACTTGTAAGCTCTGCAAGCATTCATGAAGCGGAGCGCCTTTTTGCTGAATAAACGTATTGAAACGACCAAACAAAAGAGCCACCCGTTCCTCCTCTTCTGCCTCGCAGAGGCTATGGCAGCACTATGAATATTAATGTAAACAGTGGCGCTTTGTGTCGTGGCCAGGGGCTGCAGGACTCTCCGGGAACAATGACTGTTACAGTTGCCAGCCACAAGTCAAAAACGCCATGATAGTTCAATAAAAAATGCTAAATTACAAGATATTTATTTGCTGATTTGATCGTTTTCCCTTGATAAAATGAATAGCCTTTTTTCAGTATTTTTTAAATCGAGATAACTGCCTTTACTCGGCGATTATACAGCAGATGTACACTATTATAAATAATGTCAGAGACATCACAATTTATTCGATTAATTTAAACCTTTTTGTTGTCATAATATTGAAAATGTATGATCAACATTTGTTACCAGAACACAACAGACTATTTTGCAGTCTCAGAGATAGATGGTTACATTCACTTCTTTCTACAGGCTTTGTATTTGTTGCTGATAATTACATGAAGTCGCTGGCAACAGGAGTCAATTCACAGCTTACATAACATAATTACATTTAACGTCTCCTATAAGTTAGACAGGGCCATCTCTTCACTGTAAAAATAATACTCCTTGAAGCCGTTTTATTGTTTTATATTGTATACAGAATATAAATGTCCTCTAACCTTTCAAATCATCAACCATTACATATAATTCAATTTTTTTAATGCAAAATCAAGTAATATTTAGACTGCTTTACAGTGATGGCCTCGGCTGCCCTTGTCCTTGAATTGTGTAAGTGCCTTGGATAGGTTATCTGACTCAACGCTTTTATTTGCTTGGCACTGCGGTACAGGCATGGAGGACTGCGGACATGTGGAGGGGAGCTACAGCTACCGTCAATTCTGTCTAGGCCTGCAGGGATTGTCCCTTGCAGGTAATGCACAACAAAGAGAACAAATAAAACTGGGATTGGAAATGTGTCAAGTGGACAGTCAGAGGCTCACAGATGATGAGTGTCGTCCACCCCCGTTTTGCATATCTTTCCAAGGAATATTCAGAACATTTCAAATTCAGTGATGTGAGACTTTAAAGTTGTTTATGGGTCCAACTCCATCTCTCACATCCTGTTCCTACTATGTGTTAAATAATTAATCTTGTGTACTATTAGTCATAGACTGAACACCCTGACATTCTACCGTGTGTGGATATACTTCCAATTAATTCAATATTATAAAAAACTATTCTACTCAATACATTGAGGGATTTTACATTTGACACTTCAGGGGGTTTTAACACCTGCTTGTGATTTTAAGATTGGACCGAGGCTACATCTTTTTTTCCTGGCTTTTACAATTGAAATGCAAATGTGTCTTAATTACTCTGCTTGAATAAACAAATTGCGCTGTCAACCAGCATGTCAAGAGGTAAATCGGAGTGGGCCTTTTGAGGCTTCAAGGCCCTCGTTTGGTGCTTAAATCCAGCAGAGACACGCCCAATCCGGCCGTCGGCTCAGAGCAAAGCTAATTTATCACCGCTCACATCCCTTTCATCCGACACGCGCAACGCAAGCATGGCCATCTTGTACGTTTGCGATACTTGGAACAAATGTGCTTAAAATGGAGATGTCAGTGTGCGTCCTTACTGTCACGGCCTCAGAGGTTTCCAGCCCATTTACTCGGTCGCATCGCAACGAGAACCCTGAGGAATTCGGACTTTGTCTGATTCAATGCAAACCAATGGATGCGTAATCTCCCTCCTCCCCCTCCCCCTCCCGGAGTGACTCGACCCTTTTTTCCTGTGCCTTGCTGGATGGGCCCTCAGCCTCCGAGGCATCATGTTTTGTCTCAGAAAGCCGTCTCCAGCATCCTTGTGCTGCACCAGCAAAGAATCCAAATCCTCCCCCACCGAACCCAGCGCCTCGTCGCCTCTCTCCATCACCATCACAGTAATCTTGCGGAATTCCTAAACCTCTATACTCCGGAAACATTTTTGCAAATACCATCAAAGCTTCGACATTTAAGCACTCGTATCGGCTGTGATACATAAACGTAAAAGCTGTGCTATCTAAAATGGCAGGATAACGACTTTATCCATCGCCCATGATGACTGCAGACTGGAACGCAGCCGGCATGGCGCATCACTCAGTGTGAGATTTCTAATTGCCACTATCGATCGTTAATCTTATCATAAGAATACGGCATTGCATAAAGGACAAACACGTATTACGCTAATCTCAAAGATCCTCTATGCTTTGGCATGTGGGCATAGCCATGAAGCTCCGCTAAAAAGACATTTGTTTCCACAAGGAATATATCAATAGGCTAATAAGAAATACATCTGTGTATAGCTACATCTCACCACATTGCATTGCAGTTCAAAACACATCCAACATAAAAACACAACGTAAGCATGCTGCCACAACAACTCTTTCACAAATATAAGAGAAGAGTAATACGTACAGTAACCATTCTTGACGTACAATGAAAGAATTCTAGGTCCTTCCTTCCACTGGTCTTGAAGCTGGATGCTGAGTCTTAATGTGTTCTTTGGCCTTTTTTTGTATTATATGGCCCTTCTGCCAGGAGTCCAAATGAAAAGAAAAAAAAGAAAAAAAGGAAAAAAAGACAATCTTTGCCAGGGAATCTCAGCCCACTGAGATTGTAGGTGTCCTCTATAGGATGAAAATGAGGAGAAAGGGGTTTTCTACTGGATGATGATGAGGGAGAGTGTTCTCTCCGAGTGGCGTGGGCGATGGTTCAGAAAAAAGAGAAGCAGTGATCCTCAGCAGGGTGTGTCCAGGGGAGGGTGTTCTGGTTCTGCTGTTTTTATGTGTATTTCCCTGCTCCTCTTGCACTCTCCTTCTGTGCCTCTGCTGCAATGTTCTTCTTTTATGCGTCCTCCTGGCTGGCAGAGCGCGCTGCTGATTGGCTAATTGTGCAGGGAGGGTACTACATGGCAGCCATTGCAATGCGCTCCTCTCCCATTATCCCCTTCAGGAGAGATCACCAAGAGCCCCCCCTCCCCTACCCTCCCCTCCCTCTTCCATCCCTGCCCTTCCATCTCTCCACTCCCTTTTTCTCGCTGCCCTTCCTTTCTTCCTGCCCCCCTCTTCACACACACACACACACACACACACACACACACACACACACACACACACACACACACACACACACACACACACACACACACACACACACACACACACACACACACACACACACACACACACACACACACACACACACACACACACATGCAGAGCGCAGTGAATGGGGCTCCACCTGCACTTTGAGAACAGATGGGTGCAGCAGAAGATAGCAGACTTGTCTTTCTCATTCCCCACACTTTACACTCACTTCTCCCACAGCACAGCCCCTTCCTTTCTCTCTAATTCTCCATTTACGTTTCTGTCTGAAACCATAGCAAACAACTTCACTCCTTTGGTCTTTGTCTTTGCAAATAAAAGCTATTTTGAGTGCAGATCGGCAGACTTTCTGAGTACACATTCTCGTCTGACATTCACAGAATTGTAGCAATAGGAGTAAAGACGCAAAATATGCAATAATTGGATGGGAATTGTGGCTCCAAACAAAGCATTTCATCCATGATGTGACTAATGGGTGGATGATTTCTGGACCTCTCATATGCAAGGCAGATGGCTAGCTATAGGGTCAGGTGCAGACATGAGAATAACAAATTAGATACCCCCTGAATTCATTAATGTCTATTCGGTGAAACATTTAAAAAGGTGCAGTTGTAGTTCTGACCAGGCTACGCTGAATGATCTCTTTTCTTTACTTTTTCAACAGAACTGTAGCCAGCAGTGATTTTTGTGTTATTTTACGACATCCCAACATCCCCTTCTTGAAGAGTCCTGGACCCTCTCGGCCCACCTCCTACTGCTCCCTCCTGTGTGCTGAGTGCTCACTGAGACATGCTGTTTGGGCTCATCTATAATGCATCCCCCTGCCCCGGGACATCATGTGTGACAAATGACCTATTTCTGTGCAGACCCCCATAGGGCCTTGACCTGGGGGGGTGGGTGTGCGTGCGAGTGTGCGTAAATCAGTGTATGTTTGTTTATTTGTGTATGGGTCTATGGTTGCTGTTCATGAGAGGATGTAATGGCTTTGTATGAAATCAACATCTCCTATGCATGTGTTTTCAATCTAAGTGGACACGCGGTGCTGATGTGAGTCCTCCTGCAACAACAATCAGTTCCTCTGCTCGCCTCTCCCTACCTGACCTTGAGGAGTCCTTTGACGTCTCTTGCTATAAGGACGGATGGTGCGAGGGAGGAAACGGTTTGCATTATTGACACCGACTACTTGCCTTTGATGGATGTGTGGAGGAAGTCTAGACTCTACTCAGATGGAGATAGAACAGGACATGCAAGAAACTAACTTCCTTTTACTGTAGGTTTCTTAATGTTTCCCCCATCTTCAATCACTCTTGTGTACCCCTCTTTCTTTCTGTCATTGTCCAGCAGCTCTCTTCCAGTCACATTCTGAACATGGGTCCTGTCTGATATTTTACATAATTGCCTTACATAAGTAGCAAGCTCGTCTCAAAGCTTGGATGATATTAGTGGAGATGAATATTGCATGAGGAAAGCACTCGTTAAGCGTTAATAAGAGGATAGAGATGGAGCCCCACTGTCACTCTGTCTTAACCCCGCCCCCACCGTTCTGTCAAGCAGTGACTCAACTCAGCCTCGATGCGTTGGAGCCTTTGAGTCAGTTTGTTGAAGAGGGAGGAAGATTGTGTGTGTGTGTGTGTGTGTGTGTGTGTGTGTGTGTGTGTGTGTGTGTGTGTGTGTGTGTGTGTGTGTGTGTGTGTGTGTGTGTGTGTGTGTGTGTGTGTGTGTGTGTGTGTGTGTGTGTGTGTGTGTGTGTGTGTGTGTGTGTGTGTGTGTGTGTGTGTGTGTGTGTGTGTGTGTGTGTGTGTGTGTGTGTGTGTGTGTGTGTGTGTGTCAACGCATGTGTGTTTTTCTGCCGCTGTGTATGAACGTCTGAGAGGAGACGGAGAGATTTGGTCATTAGGTGCTTGTGTTTTTTGCCTCTTTGTTTGCTGAATAAAAGCAGCTCTTATTACACAAAGGCACCCAGGTTCGTCAACTGACTGCAGCCCCACTTAGAGTTCACACTTAATGTGAATAAATGGGCTTAATTGTGGCCCCTCATTAGAGCCCCGGTTAGCAGCTCGGCAGCTGAATCCTCCCTGTGGGTAAGAGGGCATTTAAAGCGCCTATTGTACATAACTGAATCAAAGGATCAAGCATTGCTTTTGCTAAAAAGCCTTTTTTTTATTCTACTGATTATTTTCTTGTTGTTGAGGGTTCCTCCACTAGTGGTGATTAGGAGTCTTGTTGCAGTGGTCCTTTTCTCTTGGCATATCATGGAATGCTACTTGGTGCCAAAGGGATGAACTCTAAGCATTTACAAAATTAGTCCACTGGTTTTGACGTTAATTAGCCCAAGCAGAACATACTAAACACTGCTAAATATGCAGTTATCATGGAAACTATGGTAGGAACAGAAACAAAGCTTGTTGGAGATTTAGAGGATGTTGAAAACCAACCTCGTCTCCGCGTGTCGTTTGCTAAGCCGGCTGAATTCGGGAGAAGGGAGGGATTAAGAAACACCAGAATACAAGTTAAACAATAATCCGGCTTTAATGATATACAGTAACGATACAAAATACAAAGAAATCACGAAGCACTCTGCAGAGTACTCCGGGCTCAGGTTCTACCACGTGTGTGAGACAGGTCTCAGGAACGGCTGGTGAAAAACAAGAGCGCGAACCAAAGGAAAACACAGGCTTTCATACTAAAACACAGGAGGAGGTGTGTACGTGCATTCCCCCAGAGGTCATCTTATTGGCAGAGATCAACACATGGCCTGTCGCACCCAATCAGTGCGACACAGCAGCTTTTAGCCAGCACACACACATCTCCTTTATGGCCCTTTGTCCATCTTCCCGCCTCCTGACTGCCACACACAAGTTAAAAGTATGTTTTAAGATATAGTTGTTATAGTTGGCTAAATATACGTAATACATGTTAATTACTTTCATATCAATAACAACGAGGAACACATTACCTATGCTCTTAAGCAGTATTAGAGATGCTTTTCAAATAGTCAAACTTCTCACAGGCTTACCTATGGCCCTTCCATTTGTTTGAGCTATTGTTCACATCTTTACTTCAAATAAAAGGTTTCACATTGTATATTTCCAGCTTCCTTTACACATACTGCTATTATTAACACAAAGTAACTAACCACACACCTCTATTGAAAACAAGTCGATTCCCCTGACAATTGACATGCTGAAACTCCTGGAATGCGTCCCTCCCCCACCTCTCTCGTCCCTGTCATAAAAACTGTTTCCATTTCATATGGAGTAATAAAAGATGTTTAAGCTAATTTCTCCACAATGTTTGTAGCCATTTAGTACCCACACATGAAAGAATAAGAACAGAGGTATAGTTGACCAGTAATCATGTAGCTCTTATATTTACTTCAATGAAAACACATACACATCTGCTACAAGATTGTGTCACACACACCCATTTTTTACGAGGGAAGCATTCCAGCGTCTGGCACTATCTCCAAATATGGTGTCCCATGCTCCCATCTCTTCTCTAAGCACACAGAATTCACCTCAATATATTGGGGGAGGAAAGGATACTTTGTCCCTTCAAATTTAACACACATGAACATATATAAGGTGACACCAAAATGAATATACCAGATTTTACTTTCCTGTCATACCCCGTTACTTTAATACTTCAAATAATTCAAATAATCCTTCAATTCCCCCTTTTTGGTCTCGCATTAACGAGACCAACACACATAAGACATTTGAAACAAAACTACTGTCCTTCTTTAATACGGTGTCTGTCCCCCTTCATTAAACCCTTGAGAACAGAAAACAACCTCCAATGACAGTGAAGAAACTATCAGAGTGAGAGCCTGAGTGCCAGACAGCAGCATCCTTGCGTGTTGTTGAATCATCAGGGCCCCCCCCCCCCCTCAGCGGAATACGCCAACAAGGGCAGCTGATAGGGAGGGGGAGATGCGGCCTTTCCTTCAAAGGTGGAACTGATGAATCTGATCAGAGAGAAGTAGACTCCTCTGCTGCCTCGAGAAGTCCCCCAGCCCGCTGACGCCTCCTTCCAAGTCGTCTGCTGTAGGGATGTCCGCGAGGTCCTTCTCCTCCAGTCCGCTGATGCCTGCTTCCAAGTCGTCTGCTGTAGGGATGTCCGCGTTGACGATAGCCAGGTCCATCCTGATGTCCTCCAAGGTCCTAGCCGGAGTGTTCCTCGCCGCACACTGGCTCCAGTAGTACCAGATGTCCCCCTTTGCTCCTCGGCGGACGGCATGAGATGTCCTCTGGGTCACTCTGTAGAGGCCGGAGAGCCTGGGGTTGAGTCACGTAGGCCTGACGAACTCCGCTGTGTCGGCCTCCTGCTCCTCGGGTCCCCCTTTTGGCGTCAGCAACCTGTGTGGAGAAATCTGATACCCACCCCTCAAGTCTACGCTCAGTGCTTCTGGGCCCTCAGGTGTTTGACCCACCACTGGTAGGCCGCTTCAGAATTCTAATACTTGGCCTGTGTCAACAAAATAAACCCCAACATCTTCAGGTGAACTAAATAACATATCTCAATAGCTCTGAATTCCTGACAAGCATCTGTGTTATTATAAATGAAATCCTTGAGATCCCATTTAAAATCTAAATATAATATGAACTGCTAATGTTTCT
The DNA here is from genome assembly GCF_949606895.1 of Notothenia rossii. NCBI lineage: Eukaryota > Metazoa > Chordata > Actinopteri > Perciformes > Nototheniidae > Notothenia > Notothenia rossii. The sequence continues at coordinate 19,574,359 of NC_136906.1, forward strand.
GGTAAAGAAACACACTAATGTTATGGATTTAAAAACAACTAAAATCATGATACTGACAAAGTGAATAATTTCCAGGCGAGACTGCTTCTACCTGTCAGTGCTTGGATATTATCAAGCTGAAAAATGAATACAGAAATCCAACATACTGTCATCAACTGTCTTTCCATTATGACTTTAAATTAAATGTACATCCCCATAATGATCTAAACAGTCTATGGCTTTTACTTCTTTACCAGGCTAGTTACAAGATGTTGTCTAAATTAAATTCTATCTCATTACATTACTATGTTTTAACTTAGCTGTAATATGTTCTTTCTACATTTCAAACCTCAGTTACTTTAATACCTGTTGAAATATTACCAAATTGTTTTCATTATCACAGTTCACCTTCTCATTCTCATTCTGGAATTACCTCTCTCAGTAGCCCCTTGGCCACTGATTCTGCATCTGTGTTACCTGTTATAACTCAATCAATATTAGAAACATGTCAACATTCATCAAACAGTATCTTATCCCCAGATATGGAGCAGGTTAAATCTAAAACTGTCAATCAATGGTCAGATTGAACATCTGAGTTGGGGCGGCAGGTTTCTTCCAGTCCCTAAATGAAAATATCCCACACTCCCCCTTTTTACACATGTAAACATGTGTAATAAAATCCTGTATGGGAAGAAAACCTTCAGGTAACCAGTGGTTATAAGAAAATACCAAACATCATTCACAAAAGTACATCCATCATTTTTCACAGTAAACACTCCAGGGAAAATAAGTGTCCATTTCCAGCTGGCAGTCCTAAAAGAAACAGAATCTTTAGATTTTAGTTTGAGTTTTACATTTGCAAACCGCCAACTCCTGTGGGAATTAGAAACGGGTCACATGTGCATTTTTCCAAATGCGTGGAATTGTAGGAAACCTGTGTTTCCCATGGAGCTCCAAAATAATGTATTAGTCCAAAGACATGCTCGGTTAGTTATTGTTTTAGAATCATGCAGTTACACTGATCACATGCAGAAAGTCATTCACACCCACACTGTCAGGTTGTAAAGTCAAGTTTGGTCAGCCCCAGAGTCAGTCATTGATAGTGCTTTTCTCAAGTCACACTGTCAGTCAGGGTCAAAGGTCATTCGGTCTCAGATTCATTGGCCATGTGTCGTGCTCTGCAGAGACTTTAATATTCTACTAGCTGGAGTTGTACTAGTGACATCATTGTGTTGATGTCAACCAATGCAACAAAGTTTTTCTCGTGTTCGCAGCACCATTTTCTTCAGATGTCTAACAAACAAATGATCAATACACTTTATTAATATACCGCCCCTAGGAAACACAATAACAAATGTTCTGACAAATGTTCATGCAAGGCATTCTTAAGTGAACCTGCAGAAAACGGCCTTTTGAATTAATATTCCAAATTAATCAATAATAATAATAATCCATTTTATCAATTTGTTTACCCTTAGAAGTGAACATACCTCATAATGTTACATCAGGATGTTAAACTAAGCTTTGGCCAAATCAATCATTATTACTGTTTCAGATCTAACTGGAGGTTGAACAAACAAAATCTTTTTTTTTTTGTTTTGTTTACATCATGTAAACCACTAACATATTTCCCAATTTCAGCATCAGCCTTGTTACTCTCAAATTACATCCTAAATAGGAATATTAGGAATGAAACAAATATTTAATCTTCAGAAATGTTCTTAACAAATAGAGAGTAATGCCACCTCTCTATCTAGTGAATAGCCAACATATTTAAAAAATGTCAGATATACAAAAATAAGCCTAAATACTCTTTTACTATCAAAGTCTAAAGCTAGACCTAAGCTGAACAGTTTTGGTAATGGAAAATGTAATCTAGAAAAAAACAAAACTGGACCTGTGTTCTTGTGTGTTCTTCAAAATACATTAGTAAATACCTTGTGAAGTATTCACAATATAACTAATCCTCTCTAGGATATGAAATCCATTCATCTTTAACCAGATACTATTTCCCTATTTATTTTTAGTTCATGATAATAATGGTATAACGTCCACACGTTTACCCATAGCTAGTCACTATGTCAAGATTATCATGTGTGACATAATAATCAGATGTCTTGTTTGCCAAACAAGGATATTAAACCTTAACCCTTTCAGCATTCCAGACCATCATTAAACAATCAGCCTCCTTTCCTAAACACTAAGCATATCGTTCTACACCACCTTCTGATAAACTCTTGCACAGTTATGCTGTAAAATCATTGCATGATTTCTTCAGAGTCTGAACAGACTGAGACCAGCCTGTCTCAAGATCTTGTCATATTGAGAACAGTCAATGATTCATTGTCCTCTTCAGCTGTAGTCAGTGGCAGGGCCCCCAAAAAGCTAGAACCGGCCCTGGTCAGTGGGCTCCAAGGAAACTCTCTCTGGCATTGTGATGTCCTGAGGGGGAAGGGACCTCTGGATCAATGTGATACAATCAGCAGACACACGTTGTCCTCTGTGCCGCAGAAATCCCCCAAAACTGCAGTACCTCTTCACACCACGGTTGCCTTGACAACGAGGCACAAGCAAACTTTGAAACCCTCCTCTGAGATGTGTTCTTTGCACAGTTCTTCTGTTTGCAATGAGCAACTTTTCACCAACACCCTGATTCAGAGTACAACCCAAAGGTGGCGCACAACTATCCAATGCTGCTGTAATCACAGCAAATCAGCTACTGAGAAAAATTCAATGTAAATCTCTCCCCCAGCGGGTTACAAAATAAAACAGCTGAGTGTCTATATGGTCAGGAATGCTGAAACATGTGAACGTTAAACCCACTAATGGTAACAGTCTTCCTATTCTTCATTACTTCAGTTCTAAGTTAATAGGCAAAACAAAAACTTTTCTTAACCACTATAGATTCATCTTTTATCTTCTTGCTTATTCTATTCTTTTCAAATTGTTTATCTAAGTTGTGTGTTACAAGCATGGTTAGATTTGTAACAGAATACAAAACTAACTGTATCCAGCGCTATATATTTAAAACAAGTAATCTGACTACAGTTCATGAATATATTTTGGAACACTTAAAGGAATTATTACAAAATGTAATCTTCATTATTACTAAAGCTGAAACCTAAATAAATCATCACGGAACATTTTTCTGTCCTTATTACTTAATTGTTTCAATAAAAACTAAAAGCATTGTGAAAACTCCCATTTTTGAGAACATCTCTCAACACTTTTATTCCATCTAAGCACGAATGTTTATGACAAACTCGTCCTATTAATCCCAAACGGTCTTTAATGGTATCAATTGTGAACATTTCTTAATATTAATTGTAAATGCAACGTACGTTCTCTTTAGAACAAAGACAGGATAGTTGCAGCTGAAACTGGTTAATAGCAATGTTCTGTTAACCTAGATAAGCCTGTTGTTCTTATATCTAGTAAATATATTCTTATTTCATGTTACTCACAAAACAATATGACATTTTCCAGAATAGCAGTAACTCTATATAACCTCTCAATATATATATTTCTTCCAATGAGTTCGTTATTTCATGTCTAACAAATGTTCCTCTTTCCATGTCGTATTCTAGGTGGATTTCTCCATCTATCATATTTAATTTGAATAAAACCTTAACTTTAATGTACTTCATATTCTCAGTAAATCTCTTTTTACTTTCCCCTAAGGTTACTGTATGTAACATAATTTTCCTTGAAGTATAATTAAGTACAATCCTTAGTTAATGACAAATACTATGAAATTCACAACGCAATGCAACGGTATCAATCAGTTGTCAAAGACTATATTTAAATAACAGCAAATCATTGTTTATTAATTTCAATATATCTACTTCTTCAAATCACACCTTGATCTGTTAATTTTCTATGTATTTCAGTCCAACTTCAGATCACTAGAGACAAAAGCAAGCAGACACCCTCCGGGCCGCTGCTGCTCTCGAGAGGAAAAAGGGTGGGGGAAACTCTCACAGACAAATACTGACACCCCCTTCTCTCTCCCCCGCTGTAGCTCTCAGCCTCTCCTTTGGAAAAGGGGGGGCTTCTTTCAACAATTAACACTTCTGCTATCCTCTTATTCAAATTTTTTTTTTTGCTTGAACCCACTGTCCTCGTAAGCTCTTAACTCACGCTCCTCTCGTTAAACTTTTCCCTTCATTATGACTTCGTATCTATTCATCTGACTTAGGCTGTTTCTGTTACCAGTCAATATTCACAGACTTCATATCTATTGATCTGACTTACTGTCCTTGTTACCAGTAAATATTCACAGAAAAAAATGTTCCCCGTACAGTCTATTCAGCAACCCCCACAGAACAAAGGATTAATGAGGTCCGGTCACTTCAAAATTGCTTTTTGAAGGTTGCGTTACTCTCCTTTGGATTTTACTTATAACTCAACTTCGATTCCTATGAACCTAAGAATTGTTATTCAGATTCGTCTCCTGGATGCCGTCTGAAAACGGTCACTGGACGTCCCCCAACGAGTCTTCAGCCGTCTCCTTTCTGAAAAAAGTACGGGGCCTTTCACCTTCGTCTTACATACCTCGTTGATTCACTTTTATGTTATATAACTTTCCTACCTATCTAAAATATGTATTTGTATATTCCACCGCAACAACTGTGACACCGGAATATGTCTCTGACAACTCTAAAATTTAGTTTAGCCAATTACAGACCTTCGATAGAAACAGGCTTGTCTGCTCACCTTTCAATTGAAGGATCCTCGTTTTAGTTGTCAGAGATTATTCTAGGCCTCTTCTCCGGACCATTCGTCCGCTTGCCGCTGGTGGTCTCTTCCCCGAAAACACCCCACTCAGAAACGTCGGGTCACCACTTGTTGGAGATTTAGAGGATGTTGAAAACCAACCTCGTCTCCGCGTGTCGTTTGCTAAGCCGGCTGAATTCGGGAGAAGGGAGGGATTAAGAAACACCAGAATACAAGTTAAACAATAATCCGGCTTTAATGATATACAGTAACGATACAAAATACAAAGAAATCACGAAGCACTCTGCAGAGTACTCCGGGCTCAGGTTCTACCACGTGTGTGAGACAGGTCTCAGGAACGGCTGGTGAAAAACAAGAGCGCGAACCAAAGGAAAACACAGGCTTTCATACTAAAACACAGGAGGAGGTGTGTACGTGCATTCCCCCAGAGGTCATCTTATTGGCAGAGATCAACACATGGCCTGTCGCACCCAATCAGTGCGACACAGCAGCTTTTAGCCAGCACACACACATCTCCTTTATGGCCCTTTGTCCATCTTCCCGCCTCCTGACTGCCACACACAAGTTAAAAGTATGTTTTAAGATATAGTTGTTATAGTTGGCTAAATATACGTAATACATGTTAATTACTTTCATATCAATAACAACGAGGAACACATTACCTATGCTCTTAAGCAGTATTAGAGATGCTTTTCAAATAGTCAAACTTCTCACAGGCTTACCTATGGCCCTTCCATTTGTTTGAGCTATTGTTCACATCTTTACTTCAAATAAAAGGTTTCACATTGTATATTTCCAGCTTCCTTTACACATACTGCTATTATTAACACAAAGTAACTAACCACACACCTCTATTGAAAACAAGTCGATTCCCCTGACAATTGACATGCTGAAACTCCTGGAATGCGTCCCTCCCCCACCTCTCTCGTCCCTGTCATAAAAACTGTTTCCATTTCATATGGAGTAATAAAAGATGTTTAAGCTAATTTCTCCACAATGTTTGTAGCCATTTAGTACCCACACATGAAAGAATAAGAACAGAGGTATAGTTGACCAGTAATCATGTAGCTCTTATATTTACTTCAATGAAAACACATACACATCTGCTACAAGATTGTGTCACACACACCCATTTTTTACGAGGGAAGCATTCCAGCGTCTGGCACTATCTCCAAATATGGTGTCCCATGCTCCCATCTCTTCTCTAAGCACACAGAATTCACCTCAATATATTGGGGGAGGAAAGGATACTTTGTCCCTTCAAATTTAACACACATGAACATATATAAGGTGACACCAAAATGAATATACCAGATTTTACTTTCCTGTCATACCCCGTTACTTTAATACTTCAAATAATTCAAATAATCCTTCAATTCCCCCTTTTTGGTCTCGCATTAACGAGACCAACACACATAAGACATTTGAAACAAAACTACTGTCCTTCTTTAATACGGTGTCTGTCCCCCTTCATTAAACCCTTGAGAACAGAAAACAACCTCCAATGACAGTGAAGAAACTATCAGAGTGAGAGCCTGAGTGCCAGACAGCAGCATCCTTGCGTGTTGTTGAATCATCAGGGCCCCCCCCCCCCCTCAGCGGAATACGCCAACAAGGGCAGCTGATAGGGAGGGGGAGATGCGGCCTTTCCTTCAAAGGTGGAACTGATGAATCTGATCAGAGAGAAGTAGACTCCTCTGCTGCCTCGAGAAGTCCCCCAGCCCGCTGACGCCTCCTTCCAAGTCGTCTGCTGTAGGGATGTCCGCGAGGTCCTTCTCCTCCAGTCCGCTGATGCCTGCTTCCAAGTCGTCTGCTGTAGGGATGTCCGCGTTGACGATAGCCAGGTCCATCCTGATGTCCTCCAAGGTCCTAGCCGGAGTGTTCCTCGCCGCACACTGGCTCCAGTAGTACCAGATGTCCCCCTTTGCTCCTCGGCGGACGGCATGAGATGTCCTCTGGGTCACTCTGTAGAGGCCGGAGAGCCTGGGGTTGAGTCACGTAGGCCTGACGAACTCCGCTGTGTCGGCCTCCTGCTCCTCGGGTCCCCCTTTTGGCGTCAGCAACCTGTGTGGAGAAATCTGATACCCACCCCTCAAGTCTACGCTCAGTGCTTCTGGGCCCTCAGGTGTTTGACCCACCACTGGTAGGCCGCTTCAGAATTCTAATACTTGGCCTGTGTCAACAAAATAAACCCCAACATCTTCAGGTGAACTAAATAACATATCTCAATAGCTCTGAATTCCTGACAAGCATCTGTGTTATTATAAATGAAATCCTTGAGATCCCATTTAAAATCTAAATATAATATGAACTGCTAATGTTTCTGGTAAAGAAACACACTAATGTTATGGATTTAAAAACAACTAAAATCATGATACTGACAAAGTGAATAATTTCCAGGCGAGACTGCTTCTACCTGTCAGTGCTTGGATATTATCAAGCTGAAAAATGAATACAGAAATCCAACATACTGTCATCAACTGTCTTTCCATTATGACTTTAAATTAAATGTACATCCCCATAATGATCTAAACAGTCTATGGCTTTTACTTCTTTACCAGGCTAGTTACAAGATGTTGTCTAAATTAAATTCTATCTCATTACATTACTATGTTTTAACTTAGCTGTAATATGTTCTTTCTACATTTCAAACCTCAGTTACTTTAATACCTGTTGAAATATTACCAAATTGTTTTCATTATCACAGTTCACCTTCTCATTCTCATTCTGGAATTACCTCTCTCAGTAGCCCCTTGGCCACTGATTCTGCATCTGTGTTACCTGTTATAACTCAATCAATATTAGAAACATGTCAACATTCATCAAACAGTATCTTATCCCCAGATATGGAGCAGGTTAAATCTAAAACTGTCAATCAATGGTCAGATTGAACATCTGAGTTGGGGCGGCAGGTTTCTTCCAGTCCCTAAATGAAAATATCCCACAAGCTATAGTGGGAACAGAAACAAAGCTATAGTAGGAACAACAAAAACGCATATTTTACATAGCATCTTCAATTAGCAGTAGTAATACTGTTCTATCTTTTCACTTATACAAGGACATCAACTATAGGGCAGTATGTGAATTACAAATGTACTTTGTGTTGAATGTCTGCATGGTGAATTTATTATGATCATTTGTAAATAGCAAAAACCCTTTATGTCTAAATTCCTTAGCCTTTTCTGTTTTCCACTTATTCTCGTGATATTACGTTAAAAAGGGCGCCTGTTGCCATTGCCCTGCGGTAAGGTAGTGTGTGAGTTAGAATGAGAGAGAGTGACACTATGACAGTGTGTGTGGGGGATGGGCAGGATGATTCAGCCTCAGGTCTGGTTAACTCGGTGGTCTCTGCTCTCCACCAGGCCTGGCTCGTGGCGTTTCAGGGCTCAGTGGCAGCAGCAGGGAAGCAGCCATTGCTTTCAGGAAGAGATCCAATATTAAATTAGCCTCTTTAAAAAAAAAGGACATTTGTTGATTATGGCAACTGGCCTAATTCAACCCTTTATGTATTATTTGGCCATTTTCTTGTGGTCTCCCTCATGGGTTCACTCTTACACTTTCTCTGTCTCTCTCCTCCCTTCCTCTATATCTTTCTCTCCCTCTGTCTGTCTCGATGTGTTGTCTCTGGGCTATTATTAGAGTAGACAGGCTGGTGGGAGGAAGTCTCTAAAGTAGACTCTCTTGTCATCTTTTTATTTATGGAATATATTTTGCTTTCCATGTGTCTCCTTTTAATTCACAATTGACAAATCTATCCTTTGTTTGTTTGTGTTCACTCCAGTGCGAGACGCGTTTCACCTTTTCAGGAAATGCTCCAGATTCTTTTTATCTGACTGAAGAATGAGTTGAGGTGCCGGTGTATATTAATACAATATCTGTGCCACCTTAGTCGAGTGTGTCTTTATGGTTGGGTGAAGAAGGACTAACCTCCTTTACAGGGACCATGTTTTACTGAAAACCTTTTTAAATATAAAGCCATGGTTATTAATCTTTCATTTTGTCCTGTCTGAGCTGGTATCCAGGGAGAAACCTTAAATACACAAAGCTTTTAGACATTCTCTTTGTTTGTTTTTTCCTGCTCCTTTTCCTACTGCTGCTTTAATTCTATCTGACATGAACAAAACACACAAGTGACAAGACACAAAACGAAAGCAGAGATATAAGTGTGCTTGCCTGTTAAGCAGAGCTGTTTTCAGCTTCATGAGCTGTGTAAATGGCCTGACTTTTAATGAACGATGAATAATATACAACACATTTAACCTAAATGTACTCTTTGAGCTTTCATGTAAAATGTCTTCCATTTGTATTCAACAAAGAATTATACGAATATTAGATCGATAGCTTGGGCTGTATAAATGGAAAATTATAATGTTTCCTAGAGAAACTCTCTGGTTTAGCACTCTGTTTTCCACCCTCCATTTTCCTCCTCTCCTCTTTCAATCTCTTGCTCTCACTCCCTGTAGGCCATCTCTCTCCCCATCATAACCCTCCCTCGTTCAGTAATAGGAGACTTGAAATCAATAGCACATTAGTCTGGCCGGAAACTCTTGTGGAATTAAATATGAATGACTGAGATTGCAGCTACCTGCTGCTCAGAGAGACATGATGGCTCTTGGGGATATGGGTTTTAGTTTTTTGTTCCTTCCTCCAGCAAACAGTCAGTCCATGTTGTGGTGTTCTTAAAGCTTACTGGATCACCGGGCTACCTCGTTCTGTCGGAGATCAGTGTGAAGCATTGTGGAGGTATTGTCATGGGTTGTCATTATTTCCCCAGCGCCGAGCTGTGACCAGTCCGATTGCATGATTTGATAGAGCAAACAGGATCGTGGACGTCACAAAGCCGCGACAGCTCAGCAGGCAAGACGAATCAGCGGGCCACACCCATCCTGCAAACACAGCAGCAGCAAGATCGAAATATGAAAGAGCTCTCTGGTTATTAACAGATTGCATCTCACTTTGTTTTTTCTTCAGTATTTCCCCCAAATAAAATATGTGCGGGCTGTTTCATTAAGCTTTAGGGTTCGCTGCTCTGCACATTCATTCGACAACTTTTTACATGCAAATTTCATTACTTGGTAGTCTTCCATTTTCATTAACTGGTTTACTGTGTAAAGTGGAATAATTTTCTTTAACATGCTGTTTGGCTTAAAAGCATAATTTGCGAGGTGGTTGGAGAGTGCTATGTGGTGGGAGGAAGGTAATGTGAGACAAAAAGCCAGTGCGTATGCTTCTGGTAATTGGTAGAGGCTTGGGCACCGGTAAGCGAATACACATAGATGATATAGAAGTAGATGTATTTGTGAGCTATATTTCATCCCGTCAGAGATGAAACGGTTTGTGACAGATGGAGTGATATTGTTCTCCTGTTCGGCCCGTGAGTGCGGCCCCTCCTGCTTTCCCTCCCTGACAGATGTAGGGGGAGGACCACAGAGCACTCGTCTTTCTTTCAATTGATTTGGGTGCTTGAACCCTTAGGGACTGGAGGATGGTGGTGGGATGGGGGTAGTGGTAATGGTGATGGTGATGGGGGTTTAGTCATTTCCTGCAGCACAGAACCTGTAAAAAGTATAAAGCAAGTGCTGTAAAGAACCCATAAACATACCATATGCATATATCTGCATACATTGAAAGATGAAGCATACAGTAATAGCAGCGTGCTCCGTGCACTGCACTGCACTCAGAGGAGCTGGAAGGGAACATTTCCATAAATCTTGGTTAGTGAGTGACGGCATAGCAGGCATCCATGCATGTAATGTAGGGAGAGGAGAGAGTGTGCTGTGCATATTTGTAGCTAAACCTTAAGTGTTGCTGTACACGATACTATTGATTCTTCACAGTTTGACAGCTAATAAGCATAGAAATGCAATATATCTTTGTTAAGTCTGTATCTGATTAGCACAATATATTGTTTTGTGGATGAAGAAGGGGGGGGGGGGAATACCAAGAGGTATGGGTTTGAATCTTGTGTAGTAATTAAGCAGATTTAAACTAAGTGATTCAGCAATGATTACCTTTAGCCCCTAGCCTCCCACCCTGACTGTAGGACGACATTATGAGACGTAACAGCTGTCCTGTAGCAGATGTGTCCTGTTGCTAACCCTCTGTCCCTGGAGGGGAAAGGTCAATTCAGGGGTGGAGGTCGAAGCACAGATTCTCTTGAAGACGCAACGTGTTGATGATTTGAGAGATATAAACAAATGAGCATCTGCCTGCCCCTTGTATCAGACACCACCACAGGACAGAGAGAATTAGCATTATTGATCACAATATTAACTTTGGTGTAATTCCTCCATCCTGTTTTAGGAGCAGCTGGAGTAGGAAGATATAGAATGACTATAAAAACGTATGATTTTAAATGTAAATCGTACGTTTTAGGAAACCATGAGTGTTTTTTCTAAACAGCTAATGCATGTGTATTTTTTTTTTTTTTTGGAATTATGTTTACTTTTTATTTAAAAGATAAAATGTGTGTTGCTGCTTTCTATTTAGGAGATAATGTTGTTAAAGTTTTTACTGCTGGCAGAGTGATGTCCTGGAAGCAGACCCCAGCAAAGAGTGGTTAATGATTTTAATAGGACACCCTGGTGTGGCGGGATGGAGAGGGGCGGTGCCCTGGCCACGGGCGCGTGGCGGCGGAGCAGGTGGATGACGGGCAGCTGAGTAGTGGGGTCCAGGGGGAGGGGTGCCTCAATTTTGGAGGACTCTTGGGGTTGAGAGAAACCCTGAAAAAAGGCAACCCCATCTGGAACTGAGGTGGGGGCTCTGGTGTGAAAGAGATCTAGTGGGTGGTGTCTGACACTCTCTCTTTTGTTCTTCGGTAACACAGCAGTGATGGTGGTGGTGGTGGTGGTGGTGGTGGGGGGCTCTCGCTGCCGTGGGGGCTGGGCACTCAAACAATAGTGCCGATCTAGGAATTGAAAGCCTTCAATGAACAGAAAGGCAAGGAAGCAGGCAGGGAAGGTGCAGACCAAAGGATAAAACATGCATGGGTTCAGCCCCCTTATAGTAGGTGGGCTTCCAACTGTACAAGGACATTGCAATGTCAAACGATCACACAACACTGTGTATGTACACTGTGTACTTAAGTGTTCATAGCAAATAATTCGAAACATATTTATTCAGTTTAGTGAAATTGGAAATGTCTGAAAAGTAAATACATATCAATTTCCTGGGAAACAATAATATTGTGTTTTTAATTTTACAAAAATAAATCTGCTGAACATTGGAGGAGAATATAAAGTAAAACAAATAAAGAAATGGTAGCATTGTGATAAAAGCATGCCTGTAAAAGGGGAGAGACGTGAGCACAAGCTGAATTTATCTTCGTTAGCATTGTCTATGGACCAGACTCGTGCCGGCTGCGAGCTCTAATGCTGCTCTGTCTGCTGCTGCATACATAAACATATATCCCTCAGACGCCTGTCGTTGCTCGGCTTCAGCCAAGCCCCTGTCACGCAAGGTTAATTTCTACCTCCATCTCCCCCATTTCCATTTTTCACATTCCTCGTATAGAATTCATGCCATTCATCAGCCATCTCACAGAGGACGGCCGAGTACCTGCAGCAGCTCTCCAGGGTGCTGAATAGGGCGACTGTGGGGTAGAAGGAGAGAGCAGTGGGGGAGGGCTGCTGCAGCAAGCACTGTTATATGAATTCCTCATAGTAGGCATGGGGGTATGGAGTGATTGCAGGCAGGGAGGAGGGGGATGAAGACCTGCCATCATAATAAACTGACAAGTCTTCCATTGGTGGGAAGACTCACTGACAATGTCATTCCTCATTTGCTCAAACATACAAGAAAGAGCCCGTCAAATAAACAGTTTCTGACATATTTGTTTAGCCCTCCTTAATGAATCCAGAACCCTTTACTGGCTACTTATTTTTTTGTTTTGGAAGATGTTTTTTTGCAGTTACTGTTAGGCAGCGAGCCAGTAAACAAAGCCGCAGCTATTTCTCATCTTCTCGTAGAGGTCAAATTTGAGGACTGAATCTTAAACAATCACCGATGTGGCAAGGCTTTCTTTCTTCTCTAATCGTGGTAAACAGCGCCCCCTGCTGCTGGAGTTTCAGTACAACACATCTCTAAAGATGATGATGTAGTGCAAGCTGACCTCTAGATGCTGCTATTGTGCAGTTTTTTTCTAATGAGATTTAACTTGGCATCAACAATACATAAAGACGCCCTTGAGGGCTGAAGCTAACGGAAGAAATTTCCAATCCTGTTTGACTAAAATAGAACATTTCATGCCAGGCAGTCAAAGTCATGTTGTGAAAGTAAAGTAATCACTTCTAGAGTAGGCTATGATCTCGTGAGAGAAACGGAGGGCTTGAAACTTTTCTGTCCTGCTTCCTAAATTTAACACAGAAATGAAACCAGTGAAACCCCTAAACTGAGGTGAATCAGCGACAGACAGTAGCAGGTTGCTGTAAACCGGTCAGGTGAGATTTCTGCATGAGCAGACGGTTCATGAAGCCACCTGCAGCAAGCTGCATGTCAAATTAGTGGGGAAGCTAGTGAAACCGGAAGTACAGTAAAGCGTCCTGGTGATATTTACTTTGATAATTATGTATTGTGCAAACAATGCATGCTTTTAGTATTGAAGGTAAAACATGATTCATTGTTTGATTGCGATGATAACTATCCTTGAACTATTATTGATCCTTAAAGAGACATTTTATAAAACGATTTTTTTTTTTACTCAACCCCATATTTAGAGTTTTTTTTTAAACGTGTAACACATAATAAATGCTTTAAAGCTAAAATGTTGTCGCATATGTGTTATCTAATCTGAGTTTAGTTTGTACTTTATTTTTAAGTTTCACCGGATGTAGTGCATGTGTCCTTGCGGACTTGACACTAACGGCGGGTTTGGCTCCCAGCCGCTAGGCGGAACAGGGAGGATCCATGCCCGGTCCCAGCGTGGAGGAGGAAGCCGTCCGAGAAAGTCCGCATCCCCACTCAAGACAAGACGGGACGTATTAGCCAAAGCAAAGGAGGAGAGTGATTTCAGTTGTCTTCGAAAAGCTTCTTTACATGGGGGGATAAGAAATGACATCTACCGCGAGCGAGAGGAGGGCGTTTGCTCATAAAATCAACCGGTGAGGCAGTAACAGAAGTTATTGTTTAACAGCTAACGCACAGTTGTGCCGTGAGAGTGACCTGCTGGACACATAGCCAGTTAGCTAGGATTTGAAAGGTATTGGTGACTATAAACCGGTCGGTTTAAACACCACTGTACCTACCTGAAATAAAACATCTCAATTGAAGCAGTTTGGGCTCCTATATATTATCTCTGGCACTTTGAATAGTTAAATAGCATGTTTTGTTTAAGTACCGTAGCGTAGCATCGCAGGAGCATTGTCATTAACAATGCATGAGCTAACGTTAATGCAGGATAACATTGTGAAGCGGAGGGCTTATCTAATGTCCCAGCTGTTTCATTGTGAGTTTTAAAACAAAGTAATATGAACTGCTTTACACTTAGCAACATGGTAACAACTACCAAGTGACATCCATTGTGATATTTTGCTGTGTGAACCCCTTGCAGCATTATTGTAGCAACCTGTTTCCACATGTTGTGAACTGGTTTTCCCTTCTCTGGAAGGGTTTAGTGCTGCATGGGATGATCCTCTAGTATGTGTCACTATACTTACTAAATACTGACAAGGTTCCAGGAGAAGTCGTAAAGGCATGTCACATCTGTCAGCTGGACCTTTGAATAGCATGGGATAACAACAGTGGTAGTATTTGCAACCAAGTGCCTCCCTGCATGCTACAATAGCCCTTTTTCATGAATGAAGATCCTCCAAACTTTGTTCACCAGTGCTTGTCTGGGTTTTATATTTTTGAACCAAATCACCCTGTCGTCACAGTTCATCTAAAGAAACAGCTTTCCCTTGCAAATCCAGATAGCTTCTCCAGAAAAGAAACAGGATGACAGATTCTTATCATTGACCTGCAAGTAAATTATTTTAGTGAAAGACTTTCTGAAATCATGTCATTACAGCAGTTCTTTACACTTTTGACCAGGCACCATCACAAGGGGGCTTTGTTTTGATTCACTTTACCTGCTGATCGTCAATAACATGTCCTGTAGAGAAATGAGCTTCCTTGGACAGTCTTCCACTGCATTCCCAAAGTCCTGTCTGCCCTCCTTGGTGCGTCCCAGTCCATTGTTTTGTGCCGGATGCAGGAAAAGGGTGGGAAGGGGTGTTCAGGCTATTGCCCTTGCAGTCGATAGCTTCCCTTTTTCCTGTCTTAAATCAAGGCTGCTCAAACTGTTTCCACATGGTCTAAGGATACAGCGAGTGATTATAAAATCATAACACTTAAAGAGACCGATTTCAAATAATGCCACGTCAGAAAGTCTTGTTGTATCTCAGAGATTGGGCGAGAGGTCATTCATCTCTGCTTTACAGTCCATGTGTATTGATGGAATGACGGCATGAACTGTAGCTGTGTAATCATGAGAACTATGGTTTGGGAAATGTTGAAACATTCACAGCTGTGTATATGAGAGAGGCAGACATTATGTGGTTGTAAAGGAGCAGCTGTCTCTGTGAGAGGATTGTAATTTTTTTATTTTTCCTGCTTTGTCTCTCTATAATCCTCCCATTTTCCGTTGGTCCATGAAGGCCACGGACAGAGCTCTGGCTCTGTGCCTGCTCCCTGGAGCCGGATCGCCACCTCTCTGTGAGATCTGCTCGAGTCGCTGTTCAGAACAGCTGCTGGCCCTCCCTCACAGTACCACAAGCTAAAGAACTTGTGCTTTACAGTTTATAGAACTTTAGGACAGAATCTGAAACATAATTAGCCTCATCAATTTAAAAAAGTATTTAATTCATGCAGATATCTGTACAATTAATGAATGCAGCCTAGTTTCTAATGCTGTGGTTTTATTTCTAAGGTCCCTAAGTTGAGCATGCAAACATTGGCATGATTATGACATTTCTGCATCAGCTTAAATCAAATTACTTTATTTTGTATACATCCTGAACAGCACAGATCTTGCCCACTAACATAATTATTTACAGTTAAACTTCATGCCTGTACATTGTTGACTGTTTCCCAGCTGACACTTCTCTCCTCTCTTTCTCTTGCTCAGGACGGTGGCTGCAGAAGTCAGAAAACAAGTTTCCAGAGATTATGGCTCTCCTCAGCTCTCCAAGAAACGAGGCGCACACCAACCTGTGAGTCACCCTGTGTTTAACCTGCCAGCCGATGAAAGGACCAATTGGCAAGATTAGTAGTTGATGAGTAACTTGCTTATTCATTTTAAGTTTAGATAAAAGGAATCAGAATACCTCTATTCGTCCCACAGAGGGGACATTTACAAGGAGATCAGATGATTGTGTGCACAGGGTTTTGAAACATGATAGAGCTGCTTTTGCTCACTTGTGTTTTCCAACAGTCATGCAGGGGTTCTGCAAGAAAGCCCACCCAAGAGAGAGTAAGAGGAAGTTATATAATAATCTTTGTTTTGGAAACACGTCTGTTGTTGCACAACATTACATGGACGACGGGTAGTTTAGAATTAATACAGCAAAAAGCAGTCGTTTCCTTGAAAATGAGGAATACTTGTTAAAAAACCCATCCTCACGGCATCCTGTCTCTTTCTACTGATCCTTGTAAGTCCTTCTGATCTTGCTGATCAGATAATGATCTGTGATTATGGCCATGTCAATGTGAACCTAAAAGTCTAACCTTTATTGACAGTTGCCCCTGACGGAGGTGGTTGAGCCTGTGGACTTCGAAGAGTATGTGAGCAGTCACGCTCCGGGGGTGGAGCCCGGACCGCTCCGGCAGCTCATGGAGTTCCCCCAGGACGACCTGGAGCTCCTCCCGCTGGACAAAGAGTGCATTACACTGGAGCCCCCACTGCCTGAAGAGGAAGAGTGAGTCCCACTAATGGCCAACCCAACCCTCGCACTGCATCACATCCCTTTATGGTCTTCTTTATACTGCTCCACACACAGAGGATTAATATAACTGTTGTGGAGGACAGGCATTACCAGAGATAAGAACAAAGCCTTTCTCTCTGAGACACTGAATGAACATAAATATTAAAAGCATGCTTTGCTCAATTATTAATGTGTTTTTCTCCTATGTAGCTCTCTAGATCCCAGAGTGAGAGATGCCTTGGCAGTCTACACAGATGACTGGCTCGTCATTCAAAGGAAGTAAGTGGTGCCAGCTGTAGCTGACTTATCCTTCAAGTACACGTTTCATCTACTTTTCCCAGTTCACTGTTCACATCATTGACAGTAACATTAAGACAAGGGGAACTTTTCTTCTGATTTCCTTCAGATATCAGCGCTACAGCACCACGTACAGCCCTCAGAGCTCTGAGCGGCAGAGGGAGAGGCAGCGAGGGCTGCAAAAACAGACCTTTGAGCTGGACGAGGCTGCTTCGGAGCGTCATGACGACCAGGTAGCTGGTGGAGATGTTCAAAGCACTTGTTATCGTGACGGCTGAGTGACCATTCAGTCTTTTAAGGTTCATTAGACTTATCTACTTATCTCTACAGTGTTGCCAGGAGGAAAAGCTAAGAAGGCTTTAATATGCCCCTGAACTATGATTTGGCACCTGGACCAAGAGATTTGTAGAATTGGGCCTTAGCTAGTTTTTTCTTGTTTTTTTAAATCAATTGAAATGGTCATTAGAATGTCCAAAACCCAAAAAGATGTATGTTCTTCTAAGTTTATAAAATTCCAAAGTTTTGTCTTTAAAAATAGTTTTTAAACCCGAATATAATCCGTTTAATATTATAATAACTATAGATAAAGCCGGACGTGAAACATTATCCAAACAAATAACCAATTATCAAAAAGTCTGTTCTTATTTTCTGTTGCTTGGCTGATCCATTACTTGACTAATGGTTGCAGCTCAGGTAGAGTGAAGCCAGTCAATAAAGCTTGTGTCTCATGATGGGGAAGGCGGTATGAGTCGCATTGTGCTCAGCGAGTTGATCATATGGACAATGAGTAATGGATCAATGGAAATACCTTGTCCATTATCCATTCCACAGTCACCACATGAGTCATACTAAAGGGGTAAAAAGGTTATCAGATCTCTAGCATATTGTTCTCCTTGCTTTTCTAAATCATCTGCTGTGAGCACTTAGGTGACATATTTGCCTGGAAGGGGGAAAGAAAAACACATGATCTCACCTCTTTGTCTCACTCTCGTGTGCTTCAGGATGATGCAAAGCGCCGTTCAGTCAGCCTCGATGAGACTCCTCGGGGAAGCTGGGCCTCCAGTATTTTCGACTTGAAGAATTCCTCCCCAGACGCGATCCTGCCGTCTGTGCTGGAGCGAGCAGCCGCCGAGGACATGGACCGCCGCAATACTGAGGCCCGCCTGCAGGGGCGCCACAGCGACCTGCTGGGCCTCTACCCGCCCCCCGATGAGGTTCGAATTACACCATCCCATATCTGCCTTTCTGCTAGTAAAAGCTATGTTATTGTCAAAAAACTGTGAATTTATAATATACAGAAGATACTTAAAGGTCACCTATTATGCAAAATCCACTTGTTGATGTCTTTTATACATCAACATGTGTCCCCTCTGGGTAAGGAGATTCTGAAAGTTTCAGGAAAAGAGATTCTCTCACTTTTTGTCCTGATCCATTTTTATAAAAACCTGTCTGAAAATGAGCTGATCAGATTTTGGCCACTTTATGATGTCATAACGATTTTTTGGGGATTTTTGTCATTAGCCAATAACCAACCAAGGTAACCCCCCCCCCCCCCCCCCCCCCAACCTTATCACCTGAATCTCCTCCTAGAGCACCATTGTGTTCTTTTTAACCAAATATCTCTCAGAGGGGCGTGGGGATGGGCTCCTTATTTTCATCTAAAGTAACAGACAGAGAATCAGCACTTTTGAAACAGGGCTGAAACAGAGGGGATTATGGGTAATGCTGCAATGATCTGTTTGGTATTTCGAGCCAAACACTTCAGAGACATGTTTTGTATATATCTGAAACCTATAATATATTGATGAAAAACAGTTTAATAGTGGAGCTTTTAATAATTGCTAATTTATATTAAAAATGATATTCCCTTTTATTTGGAGGTCCAATCCGTGTTGATATTAAAAATGTAGACGATTGAAGCGATAAACTCCTCAGTGCATGTTTTATTATATTAGTGAATAATCTCAGAGAGTATTACTACAACCAGCAGGACTCGTTTGGAAATGTTGGTAGATTTAGTTTCCATTTGTTCAGCTCAGTCACATAATTGGATGCTCGCTTAAAGTGGAAGTCCATAATGCCTACAAACCCAGCAACTGTTTGTTTTTCTTCCCCCTCAATGTTCTCCTTTTCCAGCTCCATCCTTCTTCCTTTATATCTATGTACACACTTTGGCTTTCTCTGCCACTAGGTTGCCATGACATCTGTGTAAATGTCATGCCGGTGTGTGTATTGAACATGGCTCTTTGTGTGTGTGTGTGACAGGATGAAGCAGTAGAGAGATGCTCTGCCCCTGAAGTGCCTAAGGAACACTGTGGTCAGAGGATCATGGTTAAGTGCCTGTCTCTGAAGTGAGTAATATTTAGAATATATGTCTGAAATGATCATTATAATAAATCGTATAATCATTATACCCACGATGCTCTCCAACTATATTTTTTCCGATGTTCAGGTTTGAAATAGAAATTGAGCCAATATTTGGAACACTTGCCCTGTATGACGTCAAGGAAAAGAAAAAGGTATTTTCTTTTTGTTCAAGCATATCAGTTTTTATTTGATCATTATTCTACCAATTACTTTGACTCTGTAAAACCGCTTACGTAATGCTGAGCTCATGCCTACCTACGGTAATTGAATTTCCCTTGTCTCAAGAAGCTCTAAGTGGTCTTGCGGTTTAGATGACTGAATTAAAACTGAATAAAAATCCCTTGTCGTGCATTTCCATTATCCTCTTTCTCCCCCTCCCTCTGCTGTTTCCTGCTTATCTCCATCGTCTCTCCAACAGATCTCTGAGAATTTCTACTTCGACCTGAACTCAGATCAGATGAAAGGAATGCTTAAACCCCACACACCTCACGTAGCCATTTCCACAATGGCCCGTTCTGCCATTTTCTCCATCACCTACCCTTCGGCCGATATCTTCTTGGTCATTAAGGTACTGAGAGAACCTAATTGTAAACAGAAGAATCTGACTTTATGTTATTGGAAAAATAATTGTATTACCTTGTTTGCATTTCATTTGGCATTTAAATGCTGCTTAACCCTCCTTGGGGTCAATGTGACCCCATTCAATGTTTAACGTATCTAAAAAAATGGTTCACATTATTTGTTTTGCTTAGTATTTCATGACTTTTCCTAATTTAGTGAGGACTAATGGGTAAACATAAAATGAACATAAAGATCTTTTTTAAATGTCCTGAACGCACTTTGGAGATTTTATGGTGATTTATATTTTTTTCACATAATAGGAATTCTGGATGTATAAAGGGGTCTGTGGGGGGGAAGGTTGGGGTAATGTTTTATTTAAATGGTTATTTAGGCAGACAACCAAGATACCTAAAGCACCAGAGACATACATGTTGGTTAACATGTGGAATATGATCATTGTCTTGAGTTTTAAACTACTGGGGTCAAATTGAGCCCATGGATAAAGGGTGTAAAGTAAATCTGAGGATAACAGGAGGGTTAACTAAGGTCAAATATAAGCGTGTTATTAAAAAAATCTTGTTTATGGTGTAAAAACCATCTTTTTGTATTTCAGCTTGAGAAAGTCCTTCAACAAGGAGACATTGGAGAATGCTGTGAACCCTACATGGTTATGAAAGAGTCTGATTCCTCCAAGGTAATGGAGCCAAAAACATATTTGTTTAAATTGTTGCAATGCTCAGGGCTGGCGGCCAGCGTGCTCATTGGACCATTTTACTGTCTAGGCAGAAACCATTACCCAATTCTGTCTGGGAAGCTGCAATATTTACCATCCATTTTGGCAGGGGTCAACTCGGTTGGCCATTGCAGTTATTTTCAGCCTAACTTTCTCTTTTGATGTTTTTTGTATGATATTTTGTCTGCTCAGCACAAGGAGAAGCTGGAGAAGCTGCGTCTGCAGGCAGAGCAGTCATGTAGTCGCCTCGGCCGTTTCCGCATGCCTTTCGCCTGGACGGCCATTCACCTGCTCAACATCGTCAGCAGTGTGGGGGGTCTGGATCGCTCGGACTCTGACTCCGACTCTGGTACTTAAAACACATCCTAGGTTTTACAAAGTGTTCTAGCGTGCAGGTACACAGAGCGTTCATTTTACAGTGACAAAGCCCTGTAGCAGTCACATTCATGCACATGCCGCTCTAACGTGATGTTGTTTCCTCCTGCCAGAGCGAAAAGGCCACGGAACATGGAATGACAGAAAGAAAAAGGGGTGCGAGCGGATGAGTGTTGGGGACGACATGTGTAACTTTGCCACTTTCCGTCCAGCAACATTGACCGTCACCAACTTCTTCAAACAGGTCAGACTCTCTCATGACTCATTTAGTTGTTCATCTTGTCACAATTATCGCGACTGTGATGTTTGATGTAATGGGGACAAATTACTCTCAAATCACTTTATTAATAAAGCTGAGTATTGTCACTTTTAACGACAACAAGGTGAGGCGCTAACAGCTACCAATAATCTATTACATGTATTTACACACCTCTTATATGTTTGACGACAGACCACTCAAGAATGGATGACTTTCAAGAAGACTCAACACTTGCCATTATAACATTCAAGGCGGATCACACAGCTTTTTACTATAGGCTTTATCGTAAAATAAAGAAGTTCAGGCAATACTTTTTAAATTGTATGTTTTAACGGTTTTAACAGTGACGCGTCCTAAAACCCGGAAGTAAGTTAGCATTTTTACCACTTCCGGTTCCTTCGACAAAAAGCAATGCAATTTCTCCATAGGATTTTGGAAAATATCTGGAAATAAGGTCTGTGTTTGACACACATTGAAGAGACAGATCACGTTTTTTTTCTACGGCATTAAATACATCAGCAGTGACCCCACTGGTGATTTTTGAAGAGTTTACGTGTCTGAAAAACGATGGTTGTTAACAAGTGGCTGAATAGGACTACAGAAGTTGTCGAGGTCATTTTACGTCATTACACCGAACACGTAAACACTCCCGCTAAGTTTGTTTGCACTGTTCTGCTTGAAAGCAAGTACCTGCCTCCTGCAAACTGTTCAAACAAACGCTTCAACTTGTACCATTTTGAATCTGTATGTTTGAATATGGATCGTGACGTTGAAGCAGCGACCCTGCTGTAGTTCCTTTATAGCATAACGTTAGCATTTTGCTTCTGGCGACTAGATTTATGATTAGAAAATTATAAAAGTAGGGTAGACATGTGGAGATTATCCAGCTGAACCAAACGTTATACGTTTCTTAAATGTGTGTCAACCTACCACAGACCTTATTTCCAGCTATTTTCCAAAATCCTATGGAGAAACTGCTTTTTTGTGGAAGGAACCGGAAGGCGTTTAGGACGCGTGCGTCACTGCGGTTCTCTATTAATGTTTTAAGATAAAATATTAGAAATTGAGCCTACAATGTTCACAAATACTACAAGTAGTTAACATTGTAATGAAGCACTGCTATTATAACTATGTAATAATGAGATTGATCTCATGCCAATACACACTCTGCTCCTGTCTGTGTCCATGAAGGAGGGGGACAGACTGAGTGATGAAGACCTCTACAAGTACCTGGCAGATATGCGCAGACCATCATCTGTTCTGAGACGACTGAGGCCCGTCACAGGTAAACGAGAGCATACTTAATATAACTGAAACGGATCATGGAAAGGCTTTATGGATGTTGTGTATAAACCGTCTCCTATCTTTTGTCCCTCAGCCCAGTTGAAGATCGACATCTCCCCCGCTCCGGACTCCCCTCACTACTGTCTGTCCCCGGAGCTGCTGCACGTGAAGCCGTACCCCGACCTGCGTGTGCGCCCGACCAAAGACGTGCTAGAGTTCCCTGCTCGCTACGTATACACCCCTCACACAACCTACAGGTGAGTGTGTTCACCTTAAACACACGCACACGTTTACACAAACATTGCTTAAGTTGACCCGTTGAACAAATATTCTTTCACCCCTCCATCACATGCCTGACTCAATGTGTTTGTCTAGGTATTGATTTGTCCCGATTGATTTCTTCTGCCTCTCCTTTTTTAACTTAAAAACAAAAATACACATTTATTTTCTTTGGTGAAACAGAATGTTTAATCATTTAGAAAAACTTGATTTGATAGGTTCCATTTAAAAACAAAGATTACTAGTGCATCAAAGTCAAGACTAAGAACAGACACAAACGGAGAAAGCGGCAACAACAAGCACATCATCATAAGATTACTAGCACAAATGTTTTCTGGCATTAGAGTAGATCTTTGGCTCACATTGCAGGCTTGGAAGGGAGTGCAGTGTAGTCTGGGAGACTTCAGTAGTGAATGCTACCGTCTATGTTTTAGCTTCTCTCTGAAAGAAGAAAATGAAACACACATTTAATCAAATATAAACAACAAACGTTCAAAAGACTTAACAAAGGACTCACCATCATCTTTAGTTTGGAGAGCTGCTCATTCTGAGTCTCAATGTTCTCTTTCTGGAACTGGGTCCAATGCTGTAAACCTTTCAAGGTGTTGGATTGCTCCTCTGCTCTCTTCTGAAAACGGCAATATAGTAAAGGGAACTCATTTAGTAACCGATCAGTGACTGGTGTTTAAATACTTCTGGTCGCCTTGTGCTTTTACAAAACCAAAAGCAAGCACGGGCTGGTGTGACGCTGAAGTAAGGCTGCAAAAGCATTGAAAATGAATCCTGGTTTTGGCTTCATACTAAATGTAAGGGCTTATATTGATAGAGCAGGATTTTTCAATGTGAAAGTGTAATACATGTTGTCCCTAAAATAATTACAATAAATAATCGTAATCTCAACAATGATCCAAAATTATAGGGATGGGTATCGTTTGAAATGTATCGATTCCGGTTCTGCTTATCGTTTCCGGTTCTTATCGATTCCCCGTTTCGATTCCAAAATTGTAAAAGAAAGAGGTCAAATGTTTAGATAACAAAAATATCTTTATTCTTTTAAGCTTTAACTGACATTTTTACAAATAAAAAATATACATGCAATACAAATGTATTGCACAATAGCTGTGCTTTATTTGAACTGAGCTATGCCTGTGGCAAGCTATTAACAGGCATTACACTGTGCCTTGTCTTTTTCTTTTTTAGTGTAGTGGAGCCTCACTTTAGAGCGTTTACCGCGACCCATCTTTGGTGTTATGAAGTGAATGAGCTCGTGAACTGTCTATGGGAGGGCGGGGAAGCCTCGCTGCGGGGCAACTGTGGACCTCTGTCGCCTGTCAGCGCAACTTACATGATGCCGTTTTAAAAAATTAAGGGCGGTGCCGGCCGTCAGCGAACCGAGCTGACCGTCAACGGCCCGCTGACGACCGGCCGTTCTGTGATTCTCCAGAACACACAGATGACCAGTCCGCTCTTACCCTGTATTCCACCTGGTCGCCGCGGCGCAGACGGACCAGGTGGAATACAGGGTCTACCGCGTTTAGGAACCGTTAAGCAGAACCGAAAATGTGTATTTTGTACGGGTACCCGGTACCCGGCATTTTCTTATCGGTTCTCATCTGGAACCGAGTTTCGGTTCCCAACCCTGGTATTTTATCTCTATGTTCCAGCGCTCTGTTACCTGCAGCTCTTTGATGCTGATGCTGGTGTTGAGATACATCTCCAGCTTCTTCACTTTAGTTTGGAGCTCCACCTCTTCCTGCTCCACGCTGGCCAGCCAGTCTTTAGTCATGTTGGTCTGAGCCTGTTGCTTGGCCATCTGCGCCTGTCAAAGCAGCATCTGCACATATTATCCTCGTCCCCAAACAACCATCCCAGTGCAGCTGGCAGCTCTCTAACGACACCCTCACTCTCTTATCTCAGATGAAAGAGCTTCATTGATCCATATACATCAGGGAAAAGGGTCTTACAAAAGGAAACGAGTCAGATGCCTACAGTAACTAAGAACAGCTGCATTAGCGTTTTTGTAGACATAGAATAGATCTGCTACTATGTCTATTTTCTTTCTCTGTAATCTGTCTGCGATTTTACATTCTCTACATATTGTGTCTATCCGCTCTGCTCCTGCACGTTAGATCTGCAGTTTGATAGTCAGCGATTATCTCTCCTGCAACAACACAAGCAGCACCCGAAGAATCTGTTGTTGACATATTTGGGTGTTTTCTTACCTGGAGCGACTCTATGGCTGCTTTTATCTGTCTCTCCACCTCCACAGCCTGCTCAGTCTGCCTCTCCAGCTTTTCTAGAGTCCCCTCATGGCTCCTCAAAGTCTGTCTGATTTTCACTATCTTCGCCTCGGTGGTCTCATGAACATAGTTGAGCGATTCGCTGAACTGCACGACGCCGAACAGGAGAATATTGACTTCTTCCTTCGGCGCAGCCTTGTCCTTCACCTCGCTGGTCCTCCTCCTGACCGGAGCTGCATGGACTGCTCTCAAACCCTCGGCCAAAAATAGCAGGCACAGAACCCAGATCATCTTCATGACAGCAGTCACAAACTCACTGCGGTCTAATGTCTGTTTCATTGTTTCGGTTCAATGCGTACTTCTCTGTCGCAGCTGAGATGTTAGCATCATCAGGATCCCCAGTGGACGATGAGTTCGGAGGGTGGTCAGTGCGCCTTATATTGTATGTCTACATGCAATACCATAGTGAAACATTAGCTCAGCTGGGGTTTGATCCCAGGTCTTGTCTGTGGCCTTAGTCCCAGTGGCCCTGCCTGCTTTAACCCCTGAGAGACACATTTAGTCATTCAGGTCGTGAACACACGTGAAATACATTTATATAAATCTGGTTTTCTTGTGTTTGATACAGAACATGTATAATCATAATCTGCGCTGTACATTTATTTTTTTAAGTTATTTTAAAGTTATGTGATTTTTTTTGGTGTGTCATTGCCCCTTGACAAGCGAATAAACACCGCTGTTTAAATAAAATATGAACAGATGTTACCTCTTTATGTTTGCCTTGGACAGTAGTTATGGTTACTTTCACTTAGCCAATACAGGGTCACACTTTCCCCTCGTGTGCACACATGGAAATCTTATCTTTTGATTTTCTAATAAATGCTTTTGTAGGTTTTGAGGGATTATTGAAACAGAATCAGACAACATAATAAGATCCAGCTAGGCTGCCTACATCTTAGTATATTATGTTCTTTTATGATTGTCATTTGATGTCATTAACCAAAAAGAAAATGTTCCTTTAACTCCTTCATGGATTTGCTGTCGTTTTATTCAATTCTGTCCTTGTGGTCTCATTTTCTGCCTTTTTATCATTTTGACTTTCAGGAATCTCCTCTATGTTTACCCACAAAGTCTGAACTTCAGCAGTCGCCAGGGGTCCGTGAGAAACATCGCTGTGAAGGTTCAGTTCATGGCCGCAGAGGACCCAAGTCAAGCTCTGCAGGTGAGTCACACTCAGCATAAAGAAGCTCCAGTCACAAAGGGCAGCTTGCGGCAGTGTAATAGTATACGAGGGTTTAGTGGAAGAGTGAGCTTCATCAAAGGGGCATTTATCCGAGCACAGAGGGAAGGAAAACTTAGTGATCTGTTTTTCTGTATGAACTCTTTGTTTATTGAATATCAAATGGTTGATTCCCACTAAGCATTACTGGCTTAAAGTAACACTGTGTGTTTCTTGTAACCTGATTGGAGGTTTGACATTCACTATGCAGAATCATCTAAACGCAGTCTAAGACTAGAAGGCTTTCAGTTTTTGAGAAGAAACAATATTTTTTTTTTTTTTAAGAAATCACATTTGTGCCGTTAAACTGAACCATATGAGTATTAAAATGTAAGGTCTGAAGAGAAATAGCTTGAAGAATTAGTCGATAGCATGAAAAGTAATTGGCTATTTTGGTTATCGATTCATCAGTTTTATGAATCATTTCAGTCATTGTTCAGATTTTAATGTCTGATTCCAGCCTCATGAGAGGGTTTTCCTGGCTTTACATAATTCATCGTTCTGAGCTCAATATGTTCCGCTATTTGGTCTTTTGCTTTAACAAAGCAAATGTGTTTGAAGACGTCAAGTTTTGCTCTGTGAAATTGTAATGTCTATTTTTCAAAGCTTCACAGCCTAAATGGTTATCAGTTAATTAAAAAATATTTGTGGCAGTAGAGTCGATCTTGAAAATAATCCGTATTTGCAGCCCTAGGTTGCACACATCTCTAGAGGGAAACTTAAAAACAGTTTGTTTTTGTTGACAGTGCAAGTCTTTGTATGATCCATAAGGATACTCATGTCAAAGGATATCCTCCTATTTGTCAAGGAGAAACTAAATGTACACTCTGCTGTTTGACCAGGTCATCTTTGGGAAGTCCAGTAGTTCTGAGTTCATGCAGGATGCGTACACTCCCATCATCTACCATAACAAGTAAGGCCCCGTCTCCTGCTGACCTTCACTGCACTGGAGTCTGTCCAACTTGCCTTTAACATTGTGTTTAACTCTTGCCAACAGATCTCCTGAGTTCTATGAGGAGATAAAGATGAAGATTCCTGCCAATCTAACAGACAACCACCATCTCCTGTTCACCTTCTACCACATCAGCTGCCAAACCAAGCTGAACACCCCCCTGGAGACCCCTGTGGGCTACACTGTGAGTACACTCCTCACCCCCACACACTTGCTCGTTTGATCGCTCCTTCTTTTGTCTTGCCATCGGTGAGTGATCGCGTGACTCTCTGTCTGCCTGCAGTGGATCCCTCTGATGCAGCATGGCCGACTGCGCACCGGCTCCTTCAGTCTGCCTGTGTCTGTGGAGAAGCCCCCGCCCAGCTACTCTGTGCTCACCCCTGACGTGAGTGTGTTGAAAGAGATGATGTGTATATCAGTCAGCCTGTCATTACCTTCTCCTGTTGTGATGGGACTGAGTGTTAACTGAGTTGGATGTCACTCTGCGGCAGGTCCAGCTCCCAGGCATGAAGTGGGTGGATAACCACAAAGGAGTGTTCAATGTGGAGGTGACGGCCGCCTCCTCCGTCCACACTCAGGTACACACGTGCTTTTTATGCTTACGTTTCTCTTTCACATGTATATAACAACAGAGTGGAAGAATGGTTCTTCTTCTTCTTCTTCTTCTTCTTCTTCTTCTTCTTCTTCTTCTTCTTCTATCTTCTACTTGGTATTCTCCCACTTTTAAAAAGCCTTTTGTAAATAGGTAAGTGTCAGGGGACTTCTTGAAAATTATATTATAATTATTTATTATAGCCTCCCTAGTTTTCATTTATTGTTAATTAAATATGACACATTTTTATATAGAGCGATAAATAATACATCTTTATTGTGTATTAGTGTGTTACAAGTCTGAAGCCCTACATATGCATCCAGCAGTGTATCATTATAACAATAATTCAATAATTATTATTAATTAATTAATAATAAAGTTTGATTGTATCAGAATATATATAATAATTTAGATTTTATATAGCGCCTTTCAAGAAACCCAAGGACTTTTTACAATGGGAGATAGAATACATAAGTACCGTAATAATAATATCACAGACACACAAATATATATACATATTATAAAACGGACAAGTCAAATCAAGCAATCTGATTGGTTCTTAGCCGTGATATACTGAGCGTATCCCACGGGTAGAATTGTAAGTTACTTTTCACAACAAGTCAGTATCCCTCCGCGCCTGAGAAACACAGTTGGGCTGAAACTGGAAACAGCTGGAAACAGCTAAGGGGCTTCGCGTCGGGCCGAACCACGCTCCTTAGCTGTGATATAATGAGCATATACCACGGCCTGTCGTGAGCTATTGCTTAAATACAATAAATGCAGCTCTCAGTGCTTTAAAGAAGAAACAAATTAGGAAACACATTGAGAGATAATAAAGACTACATCTCAGTGTTGCAGAGGGAAAAAGCCATTTAAAAGATGAGCTAGTCAATGTTGCTTGAAGAAGGTTTGGTTGAAGAGAAGTTTTTAAGTCTTGTGTAAACATTTCCAGAGCCATCTCTCTCATTTCTCTGGGTTTGCTCTTCCACAGTTTGGGAGCATAGCAGGAAAAAGCCATATCCCCAATTGTCTCTTTAGTGGGGTTTAGAGTGTCTAGAAAAACAGACGTGGCGGATCTAATGGCTCGTGAAGGAACATAAGACAACAGGGAGTCTGTGGTGTAGGCGATGCTCAGCTTTGTATTCAAGTTGAAGCACTTTCAAATCAATTCTAGAAGAAGCAGGGAGCCCATACTGCACGTATTACATCAGCGAGTTCAAGTGATACTTAATATTCATTCTGTTGTTAACTCTAGGACCCCCACCTGGATAAGTTCTTCACTCTAGTGTATGTTCTGGAGGAGTACTCGTTCCCCTTCCGCCTGAAGGACGTCATCATTACCGAGGCAAACATGGAGGGGGAGCTGAAGGCCAGCATGTCTGCCCTGAGAGGGGCTCTGCTGGATACCTGTGTCAGGTTCCTGCACCAGCTGCTCAACAAGCTCATTCAGCTCATCGTCTACCCACCGGTCATCGCGGGCCAAATCGGTGAGTGAGTTCTGAAGGACAGCCATTTAAGATCTGAAGTGCTCTTCCCAGAGCAACGCTGAAATGCTAATTTTGATCATTTGAGTGGATAATGTGATGACGATTAACCGCTACTTCCAAGGGACATAAGAGGACTGGAGCACACTGATTGATTTTCAACCTTTAATTGTGCAAACAGACTAAAGTTTCAACACTACTGTGCATCCTGTTTCCTATTATACATTTGACTGTTATTGAAGATAACAAGACTATGAATTGTGTATGTCTTTATTTATTAAATGCTCTGTTCTAACATCCACAGGCAATACAAATGGCTTTGAGGCAAAGGCCACAAAAACAAGATTTAAAAAAAACAATAGAAATATTCATTAAATAAAAAAGTAAGACGTAGGCCTACTTGTGCCTAAAAATATCGCCTTTCGGCCTTATTTTGATTTATTTTGGTTCATAATCAATGTCTTTGCAAGATAAGAAAAAATATGTATTTTACTTATACTTATCCATCCTTAGCTTTCTTATTTTCAGCTACATAGAAACACTAAAAGACATGCTATATGCTCGGGCCAACATCAAATAGAGTAAAGTGTGGACAAGCATAAAGATGAATATTTCAAGCAGAAATGATGAAATCTTAAAATGACAGTCTAATATTATGCCCTGTTTAAAACCATAGTTTGGTTAATCAACACATGCTATACTCGCTTTAAATTCTCCGCAGTGAACCTTGGCCGGGCTTCCTTCGAAGCGATTTCTCTGTTGGTCAACCAGATCCACAAGAACCTGGAGGGGAACCAGGACCAGCACAGCCGCAACAACCTGCTGTCGTCCTACATCCACTACTGCTTCCGCCTGCCGACCGCCGAACCTCCAGTCCCCGCAACGGGTGAGTCCTCCATCTGAGCCGCACAGTCGCTATCTGAGGAGCAGAAAGAGCCTCTCGCTGCCCCACATGCACACTTTAGATCGGGCACATGGCAGTTGACTCGCTAATATTTCACCGTGTAACATTTCTATTCGTCCATCTCCATGAGTAGCTGGCAAGCAGTCCTACGACATACCGATGCAGTATGCCACCTTATCGAGAGTGACAGCCCGGCCGAGCAGCCTCCACCTGGCCCGTTCCAAGAGCATCAGCAACTCCAACCCCGACCTGGCCAGCACTCCGGTGTCTCCTGACGAGGAGGTGCAGAGGATCATCGGGAGCAAGGTGAGCTGCACCTTGCTATTCTCATAAGAGCTGTACAACTGCTGTGTGTTCTTATCTAATAAATACTTCACCCTCAAAACCAGATCAATTGTATAACTAAGTCACCTTGAATTATTCTTGAAAGCCTCCGAGGTGGACAAAGAGTCTCTTCACGCGACACGTGCCGTATAATCCAAGTCTTATTTATCCAGTGGTATGCTCACTACTTCCCAAACACGTGCATTTTTGTTAAAATATTTAGCACAACAGACACATTTCCATTTACTACAATTCCTGAAGAATTCTCTCCATTTTTCAGTCTTTGTTCTTGTATGCAAGACAAATAATTCAAGGCAACACAGGGCGGCTAATTGTTACACAAATGGTCATTTTGGGGCGAAAGTTGTTTTTTTCAAGTCCTTCGGGCAGTTAAATACTTCCGTTACAGATTTAAAGTTTTACATTTTGCATGTTTTGCTCTAAAAGTCTGTTATGTATTTGCTCTCTGCCTTGTGTTCTCATAGGGGTTTATTGTGCACATTACTTTCATTTGCTAAGTGTGTAATATATGTGGGGTTTTTCTTTTGTATTATGAATCTCCATCTTGTTCTATCCCTAGTACATTTAGAAAAGATACAACATCAACAAATGAAAGTGTGTGTTTTCATGGTTCCCAGATGACATTCCCACACAGGGTTCATGTGTTTGCAATATCAGTCTGTCAATGTGTTTCTTAGTCAGTGTTTCACAGTCACTGCAGATTGAATACGCTTAGGTTGACTGATATCTCTGTGCCCACAGTTAATGATGCTGCTTATGTAATTATTCTTTGTGCCTCTGTTACATTCAGTACCTCCAGCCCTCCCTTTGATTCCACCCCCCCCCTTGCTTTCTTTGCTAATTCAAGCTTCCCTTCTCTACACCCCTTGACCCATATTTGTCTCTTACCGTTATTGTTGTTATCCCTTAAGTAATCTTGTTTATAAATGACCTCCCTTTACTCACTGTGCCCTTGCCTCCTGCCGCACTCTGTGTGTGTGTGTTGTGTGTGTTCCTGGTGGCTTTCGGCAGGGCATTGACCGCTCCCACTCCTGGGTAAATTCTGCTTATGCCCCCGGGGGCTCCAGATCTGTGCTGCGCCGAAACCCCAACTCCAGCTGTGAGCTCAAGCAGGTGCCAAATCCCTCCTCTTCCTCCTCACCTTCACCTCCTACTCACCACCTCCATCCTGTTCCATCTCTGATCAACTCTCGCGGGTCGTTCCTTACCTCAGTGTTTCTGTCTGCCTCTCACTCTGCTAGCCTCCTGTCACACATGTTGCATCTCGTCTGTCTTTCTCAGTTCATCCTCTCACCGCCAACTAACAGACCATATCTGTTGGGTTTGAGAGACATAATCTCTGCCTGTGGCTCTTACCAGAGATTATAAAGAGTTCTCTGCCCACCCATCAATTTCCATTCATCCATTTTCACGTCACTTTGTCCTCATCTCCGTGGCTTCACCTCACCCACCACTCCATGTCAGGCAAGCGACCGCAGCTGCAATCGCATGTCTGCCTTTCTGGACAGCGTGGCCTTGTTTTCAGTTCCCCCCAGGCAGATTACCAAGAAGGTAAAGCTGACATCTACCATGACAAACTGTAAAAGTTACATTTTTCACATCAAACTAACCCATTTTGAAGTCCTAACTTTCATCAACTTTCCCTGTCATGAACATTCATCGTCATTCATGACATTTTAACAATTGTCTCTTTCTGTAAGTTGATGTGATTTATGTTTGTTGATACATTGAATATTTCATATGCTCAGTCTCTGGTAGATTTACTAATAAATTAGTTATTTTTACTACCACACATTTAACATTTGACCAACATTTTACACAAAACACTTATTGCTTTTAATTTGAAATATTATTTACCTGAATTATGGATTTTATTAACTATTAAGAAACACACACCACTGTAATCTTAAAACTCATCTATTATATTAGAAAAATGCAATGTAAGCTAAACTGGTCTCCATGTTGGTCCATGGGCAGCTGCTCCATGAGGAGCTGTCTCTGCAGTGGGTGGTGAGCACCAGCACGGTGAGGGAGGCAGCGCTGCAGCAGGCCTGGTTCTTCTTCCAGCTTATGGTGAGTATGGCTTAGTAGAACTGTATTCATCTGACACCACTTTCTTAAGAGAGAAAACTCCAAATGCTACCACACACCTTTACTACTTGAGGAACCATTGTAATAGCAGGATAGTTCATATTCTCATTAAGTGACTGTTTCCATATACTTCCTCTCTTTTAGACAAAGAGCATGTCCCACCACTTGTTCCTGACCTCGAAGTTGGACGTTGCCCGGCGTCAGCGTTTCCCTGACCGCTTTGTGGACGACGTCGCTGCCCTTGTGTGTGCCATCAGCGCAGACATCGCCAATCGATACCACAAGGTAACCCAAATCCCACAAGCCAAACCACAAGCAGTTCAAGAAATGAACTGATGAAAGTCCATTTGCTGTTAATGAACAAAATGTTGAATTATTAAAGATGGCCAGATGGTGTGTTAAAGTTCTTAACCAATAGAAAGTAGCCTTATCTCTTAAGCATGCTCAATCTTCATTGGTTTCAGTGATTTTAATAACCCAATCTTACAGAAAATGTCTTTTTTTCTTTTTTAATATATCATACAGTATCTTCCCTTTTATTTAATCATATCTACTCTTGTTCACTCTTGTCCACACTTCTCTCTCTCCCCCCTCCGTCTCCCTCTCTCTCTCAGGATGTGGAGCTTGTGGAGAGGTTGAATAGCAGTCTGGCTTTTTTCCTGAATGACCTGCTGTCTCTCATGGACCGGGGCTTTGTGTTCAACCTCATCCGCTCCTACTACAAACAGGTGCTCCTCTCCTTGTTTTCCTTTGATATCAAACATTTTAAATCCTAAAGCTCCCGGGCACATTTGATACTGTTTTAAACAAATCGGTGTGTTAAACAGATCGCCAACAAGCTTCACACGGCGCAGAACCCCAGCTCTCTGATTGCCCTGAGGGTGGACTTCACTCGCATCGTGTGCAGCCACGAGCACTACGTCATCCTCAACCTGCCGTGCTCCACTCTCAGCCCCCCAGCCTCCCCCTCCCCCTCCACCTCCTCCACCACCTCACAGGTACTAAAGCGGGCGGGAAAACACAATATATCTGATTTAAATTGCTTTAATATACTTTTTTTTACATTGAAAGCTTCTATTGACCTTTTTCAAAAGAAGCTTTGTATGTCTGTCGTCATATTTTATGATGTCATCACCCCGAAAACACCTCAACAAAATCCTTATTTCTTTTGTTTTATAATCTGAATGTGAAAGTTATGAATGTTACTTTAAGCTATTTGATTAAGCCCTATTATTTTGTATATACCGTAATTTCCGGACTATAAGGCGCACCTGAATATAAGCCGCAGCAGCTAAATTGAATGATGTGTACATATATAAGCCGCACTGGACTATAAGCCGCAGGTGTTTTAATGTTTAATTACCATATGTAAGGGTTCGTGCACAGAGGGGATTGTCGGGAAAGAGATGGCTGTTTGAGGAAGCTCCCATTTATTAACATTTCAACAAACAAGTTGCATATTTCATAACGTATTCAAGTGTTACCATTTAGTGCAATAGTAGCTACAGAACATGTACTGTGCTGTGTAAACTGTACTGTATCACATAGCATTTCAGACACACAAACTTTTCAACTTTCAAACTTAAACGGTGCGCTCCCAGCGCACGTACCGGCAGTGGTCTACAGCAGTGGTTTTCAACCAGTGGTACGGGGACAAACTGTCTCGCTCTCGTAATGTCTGTCTGTCTGTCTTGCTCTCGTTCTGTCTCTCGTACCACTCTCGGTTCCACTTTTACTTTTGCGCGCTACCTGTCTCACTCTTTTCCGGCCTCCAGCTTTTCCTGCTGGAGCCCGCCGCTTAAAGGTGGGGGGCGCGGACCGGCCATAGAGACCATAGAGTTAAAGGTGGTGGACTGTAACCTGTAAAATCCATAGATTTAGGAGGTCCCCTGGCCGTTAGCTGTAGAAATCCATAGATTAGCCGCACCGTTATATAAGCCGCAGCGTAGAAAAATTGGGAAAAAGGCGCGGCTTATAGTCCGAAAATTACGGTACTTCTTTCCTTCAATCTCATCTCACTCTGTATCCTCAGAGTTCAGCGTTTTCCAGTATGGTGCAGGACCAGGGTGTGGCCACCATGTTTGAGCTCTCCGTCCCTTTCCGCCAGCAGCACTTCCTGTCTGGCCTGATGCTTACTGAACTCTCCCTCATCCTTGATCCTGAAGGAGAAGGGTAGGTTCTTACTGGTTACACTATATAAGAACCAGGAGTTCCATTCAGTTCCCCTTTAGGGATCAACAAAGTGTGAACTTTAAAATGAAACACAGTACTGCTCACAGCGAAGAACCAACAAATATGCTGATATTTTCTTTTTTTTTACCAACAGGGCGTTTTTCCTTCATAAAAAGGCCATTAGTGCTGTTCACTCCCTGCTGTGCAGCCATGATGCAGACCCCCGTTACACCGACCCTCAGGTCAGAGCCCACATCGCGCAGCTCTACCTGCCACTCGTCCCCATCGTCATGGAGACGTTCCATCAGCTCCACGACTTCTCTGGTAAGCACAACATATATGCCACCCACCGATATTGTCGTTATGGCGATGCACCTCCTCCGCACATTCATTTCATTTGAAAAAAATGTTTCCAGTATTTATTGAGTGCTTTTCTCGTTTTCTTCCTAGACTCCTCGCCTGCTCGGGGGCGCCATAGCACAGCCCACGCCGACGATACTGACCCAGACAGCGGCAGCACTATCAGTCAGTCTGTTGCCATGGCGATTGCCGGCTCCCCTTTGCCGCATGTCAAAGCCAACCCGTTCGCGCTGCCCACAGCGGTGAGTGATAGCGGCGGGGGTCAGGCTGCCCCCCCGGCCCTACAGGCTGAACTCTGAGTGGGAGGCTGCTGCTCAGCAGACACCACTCTGGCCTTTCTGTAACTCCAAGCAGACATTCAGAGTTTGCATTATCTCATGTTGTTATTATTTTCTACAATGTTATTACAACTGCTCCTCTAAGCCTGTAGATGGCTCTCTGTTCCGTTCCTCACTGTAAACAGCCATTTTGTTCTTAGGCGGATTAAAAGACTGGCTCTGAGTTTGTGTATTTTTCTCCACCAGGCTGGGCGCCAATCCAGCTCTCTGTCTGCCGAGTGCAGCAGGACTCTGCTGGTGAGCTTCCTGTGGGTGCTGAAGAATGCAGATGCTGCTCTCCTGGAGCGCTGGGTGTCTGATCTGTCTGTGCTGCAAATCAACCGTCTGCTGGACTTGCTGCATCTCTGTGTCTCCTGCTTTGAATACAAGGTACAATAACCATGCTGTGTCACTACTATAGAGTCTTTATCATTTATACAATCAAAACAGGTTCAAACCAGGTGTTCAATTTGGACGTACCAGAGCTGCTTCACATTATTACAATTACGTCAGTAGCAGTTTAAAAAAAGTTGCTTATGTTGATTTATTACTAGTGCGGTGTACTCTGTTTTTTTTGTAATTTATAACTGTTCATGAATTGAGTCTTACTGAAGTCAATACAAATGTTGCCCCCTCTTATTTTTACTGGAGGTTTAGGTTTAATTGAAATATGTGTCCTGCTGTGCGGACTGAGGCTGAGAAAAGGAGTCTTTGTTATTATGGTCCTTGGTCTTGGAAGGACCTTCAATCACGCCTCTAACTGACGCACTTGTCTCAATAGCATGTTTTAAATTGAAGTTGTCTGAAGTCCTTACCACCAGCTGCTCTTGCAGTAATAAGTAGTGCACCTTTCTTACTGTCCTAATGTGCACAGTGTAGTGACTGCTTTTTCGTCTTTTGTTTTCTTAGTAACGTTCTCTGTATTTTATATGTTTGTGTTATGTGTAACGTTGCTGCCTTCTTGGCCAGGTCAGCATTGCAAATGAGATTCTATCTCAATGCTTTTATCTGGTTAAATAAAATACAAATAAAATGTTTTTTTATATGTTCCCTGATTTGTTTTTGTGTGATTTTTGTAGGGGAAAAAGGCTCTGGAGAGAATCAACAGCCTGACGTTTAAAAAGTCCCAGGACATGAAGGCCCGACTGGAGGAGGCCATTCTGGGCACCATCGGGGCTCGTCAGGAGATGGTCCGCCGCTGCAGAGGTCAGTAGCATGAGAGCGTGGTAATGTGTGACAGGGTGTAGCTTCTTGTTATTTATATATTTGTGTTAATCGATGTATATAATGTGTTTACTTTTCTAGAAAGGAGTCCCTACGGCAGTCAGGAGAACGTTCGCTGGCGGAAGAATGTCACGCACTGGAGACAAAATACAGACAGAGTCGATAAGTATGTTTACACTCATTTATTTAGTGATTACAACTTAAATCATAAACGTGGTATACCATGCTGTCTCTTCTTCTAAATAGTGTCTGAATGTTATACTGATGGTTGTGAAATAACACCTCTTGCAGGACTAAAGCTGAGATGGAGCAGGAGTCAGTGGTGGATGGAAACTTAGCAACAGAGGCCTCTCTGGTAGTACTGGACACTCTGGAGATTGTTGTCAAGGTAAACCAATCATCAACTCACGCCCACCCGTACAGTAATGTCCACTTTGTGTAGAAATGTCTTGCTGTAATTTGTGGTGTCTCTCTTTCAGACCGTGGTGGCCTCTGAGCTGAAGGAGAGTGTTCTGGGTGGAGTGCTGAGAGTGCTCCTCCACAGCATGGCAGGCAACCAGAGCGCCCTCTTCCTGCAGCACTGCTTCACTACACAGAGGGCTCTGGTCTTCAAGGTACATCATGCAAACATTTCTCTATTATATTTAGTTAGTTATTGTTTAGCAATCTGATGTCAATGCAGCTTAAATATTGTCAAAAGTTACGCACTTTCACATTTTCCTTTTTACATTGTTCTCCTTCCTTGTTAAGAATCTAACACCGACTGACACATTTTAACACTATTTCAGGAAAACAACTACATTATTTCAGGTGTCTATTTTACTCTGCATGTTTTTTATTTGATTGCATTCCAAAATAAATATTCCTTTTATGTTATACGTTTTAAAGCTCTACTGTTCAAGCTTACAAACAACCTAACATTTTAGTTTCTCGTTTAAATCTAATACAGTACAATATCCTTTATCTACTTAAACTTAGACATCCCTCATGCACGCACTGATTTTGGCAGGAAATGTTTCTATACACCTTTTTGAATGAAATGAGCCGCACATATCCCTCAAGCAACAATTCGACATGCCTCTTAAAGATTTTAAAGATTTACCATCCAGTGTTTTTTTGTGACTGTTTTGTTTATTGTGTGGTTGTGAATGTTTCTTTTTCTGCTGTCTCTCTTGGAAAAAAGACCTTGATGTCAATGAGACTGACTCTAATACATGTAATAATACAGATTGTATTCAAGATGAAAGTGTGTTTGTGTGTGTAGTTCCCAGAGATGCTGTTTGAGGAGGACACGGAGCTCTGTGCCGACCTCTGCCTGCGTCTCCTCCGTCACTGCGGCAGCAGCGTCGGCTCGGTCCGAAGTCACGCCTCCGCCTCTCTGTACCTGCTCATGAGGCAGAACTTTGAGATTGGAAATGTAAGTCTGGACACATCGTCGACCATCTTTCTTTAATATTCTTGTAATAATCGGGGACATGTCAGTAAAACAAAATGGATGTCATGGACTGTACTGGATGTTTGAGGAATAGATGCTTTATTGATACTGACGGTACGTCTACACTACAGGCATAAAAAAATGCTTTCAACGCTTCGCCCATTCACTTGAATGGGGTGACGTAGAAGATTTTTAATCTTCGCCGAACTGCATTGTGGGGAGCATGGCATGGCTTTGCAAGCATCACGAGCATCTATCGGCATCAAAAGTTGAACAATGTTCAACTTTTGAGGCTCGATGCTTGGCATCAGCCAATCAAATCCCGTTTATGCAAATCCCGCCAGTGCAAGCGCAGCCAATCAAACCGCGTGCAAGCTGGGAGAGCCAGACCGCAGTTCATTTCCTCATATTCCAAACGAGATATTACGGTAGCAAATCACCCGGTTCTTTACGACCGGAACTATTTACCGGGATACAAACCGGAGGAACCAGGCATGGAGGGAGGTGGCAGAGACAGTGGGTGAAACTGATAGGTTTTTCGCCTGTTTGGAGAGTTTATATCCAGTTTACTTTGTTTTAACATTGCTATTGCTTTGTATGTCGGGGGCGGGAGATTCATGTGATTGGTTGCTCGCAAAAAATCGCCAAGCTTTAGACACGCCCAGCTTCAAGATTTTTTCATGCCTGTAGTGTAGACGGGCCGTAAGTCACACTCTTTCCTAACTTCACCCTTTTACCAGAACTTCGCTAGAGTGAAGATGCAAGTCACAATGTCGCTGTCGTCTCTGGTGGGAACGTCGCAAAACTTCAACGAGGATCATCTTCGTCATTCGCTCAAGACGATCCTGACGTATGCAGAGGAGGACCTGGAGCTGCGAGACACGCCTTTCCCAGAGCAGGCATGTAACGCTTCTGTAAAAAAGTGTAATCAGGAGCAGCAAAGATGGATAAGACTTGTATACTAATGTGCTGTGTTGCTCTTTGAAACTGCAGGTCCAGGATCTGGTGTTCAACCTGCACATGATTCTCACTGACACTGTAAAAATGAAAGAGCATCAGCAGGATCCAGAGATGCTCATTGATCTGATGTACAGGTACAGCAACGCACATCAGGGCTCTTAGTTCTCACGGTCATTAAAAACCTGGAAAAGTAATGGAAATTCAAAATGTTATGGAAAACAATGTTTCTCCCAAAGTTTTGGAAAAGTCATGGAAATGTAACTAAAGTTGCATCAAATATAATTTATATTTGATCTAATCGCCGGAATAGTAATACTATAATGATAATAAATACTGTATATAGTAATGAAACGTAAAAAGGCATTTAACTGTCGAAGTATTTTGCTGGTGAGAGATTTTAGTTGCTTTAGCGTGTAGAAGCTAGTCAGCCTACTATTGGATTTGTTTTTGATAGGCACAACATGTTTCATATGCAGACCTTATTTTCTTGTTCCATGTTAAAATAAACCATTTTCAGTGGTACCGCTGAGAAAAAGTAATTTTTTTGGTTATGGAAAATGAGGTAAAGGTCATGGGTTGCAAACAACAAGAAAGTGTCTCAAATAAAGACTATCGGCAGCTCTGTTAGTCTGTTTAGTTATTATTCTTCTGGTTTACTCCGGCATTAATACTGAATTCAAATGTGCTTTACAATTATTGTTCTATTAACACTGATATTTGACTGTTTTTCTTTTCCCAGGATCGCAAAGGGCTACCAGAACTCCCCTGACCTGCGCCTGACGTGGCTCCAGAACATGGCGGGGAAACACTCTGAGAGAGGGAACCACGCTGAGGCAGCCCACTGTCTGGTCCACAGCGCAGCGCTGGTGGCAGAATACCTCAACATGCTGGAGGACTGCCGCTACCTGCCCATCGGATGTGTCACCTTTCAGGTCAGTGCAGGCTGTTGGAGGCTCACTCTCCTTACAGCAGTACGGCAGAATGAGATAGAAAGTGCAACCAAGACTCAAGCCTGCAATTGTTTAAAAGTGCAAATATGATATTTTACATAAAACAAAAAGATTAAGGATTGTAAAATAGAAATAATTGTACTAACATTTTTTGTGTGCAAACAAAAGCAAATACAAACGTCATAGCATTAAAATGATAAAAACATTATACATCAACATAAATATTGCCATGTGACAAAAGCATGTGACTGAAGTGATGGTAATGTAGATGGAAACTAGGTGATGGAAATGAGTTTACAAGGAAGACAGATGCGAAGAGATTTTGAGTTTCCTTTTAAAGGAGTCCACGGAAAAAGCTTTGCGGATCTGAAATGGAAGACGATGTATTTATAACATTATTGTTCATGACAGGATGGATGGATTTTATAACAGAATGGGAACTTGTTGGATTTTCCCCTTAAGCAGCAGCTGATGATTTAATGGCCCACCTGTTAGCAATCAAGCAGAAAGGGAATCTGGTAAAGCAACATGCAAAATGTGCGCTTGCTCCCTTATTGATTTTAAATGTAAAAGGTTATTCAAATATTATCTATCTTAGTATCCTGGGCTTTGATTTATTTTGTGTAACCTGCTGCCACCCGGGAAAGAGAACTGCTGTGAATGGGTCACTTCCGTTCTCTGTATGTATAAGACTGTATTTTTTTTCTTCTCACTTTTTTCCCCTCAGAATATTTCCTCGAACGTATTGGAAGAATCAGCCGTGTCCGATGACGTCCTGTCTCCAGAGGAGGAGGGGATTTGTGCTGGGAAGTACTTCAGTGAGTCCGGCCTGGTGGGCCTCCTGGAGCAAGCAGCTGCCTCTTTCAACATGGTACGACTCGTATTCTCCGACCACATGGGGACAGACTGTTGCAGCATCAACATGGCTGAAGGAGTTGTTGGGCGCAATGTTTGAAACTGGCTTTCTGTTGTGCTGTAACCCCAGGCCGCCATGTACGAGGCCATAAATGAAGTATACAAGATTCTGCTGCCCATCCATGAAGCCAACAGGGACTTCAAAAAGCTGGCGACTGTCCACGGGAAGCTGCAGGATGCCTTCAACAAAGTCTACAACCAAGTGAGTTGACCTGAAATCACCAGCAAAAACGGCCCCCTGAGTGTTTATGAGAAAATATACTTCATTCTGGATTCCAACTTATGTACCTTTTTATTTTTTTCACTTTTTCAGAGTTCGGGATGGGAGGTAACATGTTCATTTGTTATTAAGAATATTACATGTGAGGTCAAATTGTTTCAGAAATTCATTTTTTTCTGTTCTGACAATGTTTTCTTTCTTTCTTATTGCTGGTCCTCTTCTCTCCGGTGACATGTTGCTGGTGAGTGGTTTCCACTTTGACATTTCTCAAGCCCCTCTCACACAGTTTCCACCTCTTTCCCCCCCCGCCTTACGGTTGTGAAATAATTCTTAGTCTAGATATATATTTTCTCTTTGTCTTACTAAAGTAGTTTTTTTTCGTTCAGTTTACATATTTCAAATTTAAAATAATCTTCTCTTCTATCCTGTCTTCAGTGTTTAGAGAATGTTTGGGACCTACTTCCGGGTGGGTTTCTATGGCTGCCGGTTTGGAGACCTGGATGAACAGGAGTTTGTCTACAAGGAGCCATCCATCACCAAATTAGCCGAGATCTCTCACAGACTCGAGGCATGTAAACTACTCGAACAAAGGTGTCAATAATGATTTATGAGAATCATATCTCTAAAGATGAATCATTTCAATACACAGGAGTTCTACGCAGAGAGGTACGGGGATGACGTAGTTGAAATTATCAAAGACTCCAACCCAGTGGACAAAAACAAACTGGATCCCAACAAGGTAGGATCACACGTACATTAAGTGTAAATCAATACAGAATTAGCAAAAGTTGTAATTGTGTTGTTGGTTGTTGTTTCAGGCCTACCTCCAGATCACCTACGTCGAGCCCTTCTTCGACACATACGAGCTAAAGGAAAGAATCACGTACTTTGACAAGAACTACAACCTGCGTACTTTCATGTACTGTACTCCCTTCACTCTGGACGGCCGGGCCCACGGCGACCTGAACGAGCAGTACAAACGCAAAAGCATCCTCACAACGTCTCACGCGTTCCCTTACATCAAGACACGCATCAACGTTATCCACAAGGAGGAGGTGTGTGTCTCGGCTCGTTGTGTCATGTTTCCATAAAACTAAGCTGCAAAGATCATCATCCTTGATTACAACGTAGTTTTAAACTTGCGGTAAATGTTGTTGAAATTGAAAGATAAAATGCAAAAAAAACCTCCCTGATTAGGTATTGAGAACATATTATGTTTTGCCTTTAAATTAACACATTTCTTTTTGAAGTTACAGACAAGTAAATAAAATAAAATAGTTGTATGGGAACTCACATTTTTAGCAAACAAAGCTGCTGTTTTAGGAAAATATTTGCTATTAATATGGATGTAGTGCATGGGGGAAAAGAAGTCAACTATTTCTGTCTCTTTGTTCTCCAGATCATTCTTGTCCCCATGGAGGTGGCCATTGAGGACATGCAGAAGAAGACTCAGGAGCTCGCCTTCGCTACAAACCAGGACCCTGCAGACGCCAAGATGCTGCAGATGGTGCTGCAGGGCTCTGTGGGCACCACCGTCAACCAGGTGCCTGCTTAAGTGCTTTACTCATGACGTATAACTGTAATGCATTTCAAATGTCAAAATCCCACATCCTCCTGAAATATTAATCCCATCCAAAACTGTGTTGAGAGTCTGGGACATTCCTGAGCAGAGATGTAACCGTCTCTCCTTCACAGGGCCCCCTGGAGGTGGCGCAGGTCTTTCTCTCCGACATCCCTGATGACCCAAAGCTGTTCCGTCATCACAACAAGCTGCGCCTCTGCTTTAAAGACTTCACAAAGAGGTGATGACACACTCCACGTCCCAGACGCAGACTGCTGTGTACCTAATAAAAACAAAACCCCAACACCTCATGTGTCCTCTGCTCTTTCTCGTGCAGGTGTGAGGATGCCCTGAGGAAGAATAAATCGCTGATTGGGTCGGATCAGAAGGAGTACCACAGAGAGATGGAGAGGAATTACAATAAACTGAAAGAAGCTCTGGGTCCTCTCATCAACCGCAAGATCCCCCAGCTATACAGGAGCCTGCCAGCTCAGACTACGCAAGCACAACGGTAACTTGAGACACACACACACACACACACCCACGCACAGAAAGACACAATATGAGCTCATGCTGCTCTTAGAATCCATCTGACCAACACAAGAGTAACTTAAAGCCAAAATGCATCATACCCCAGGTCATAGGCTGATAGAATCTGTGTTTTTGCACACACAATGCAGGGACTGAAAACTGTCACATTTCTCCAAGAATGTGCAATCCCTTTTATAAGAAAGTTTGCAAAGTATTGCAGCCTGTTTGAATATGGAAACTATCACCATATGTTTTCATCTGCTTTTGGCACCAGCTCTGTGTTTGCATGTGAGGGCCTGAGGACTGCTGCTTCATAATCAAAAACAGAGCTACAGCCAACAGCACCTGCCAGAGAGATGCTTTCAAACTGAGGACAATTGAGTATCTGACAATCAGTATCTCAATGTTAGATTGTATGTTACACATTATAATGTGTATAACAGAAAGATACTTTTCACAACTATCTCTCCCTGGATTGGATTTTGTCTCTCAAATGAACTAATCATAAATAATTCAAGAATCCCACAAATCTCTGGATTTAGTAGATTTTCCGATGCACTTTTTATCAAAATGAACCATAACACTTGAAGTAATCATGTTTGTTCTTGCTTTTCTCTCGCAGGAACTCCTACAGTAGGTCCAGTCTCCGCAGAGTGGACTGTTGAGGCCCGCCAACTGGACAACAGCAGAAGAGAAAAAAAAGATTTATAAATTAGCCTCCTCTCGTCCCGTCTGTTCCCCCTCCCCCCACTGTATGGCTCACCAACTGTCACAAGCACACGCGCCGTCCTCCCCCTCGTCCAGCTCGTTGTTTTAAGGCCCACCCAGACACGCCATAATCCCCCCCCCCATCCTCCCCAGCACTGCCACCATACACACACTTGTCACCTCTCTCCCTGCTAAGCCATCACCGGCACTCTCACACCTCTGTAGGAGAAAAACCTCGGATGTTTATTCTGGAAGGGTATCTGCACTGTAAACATCGACATGTGGAGCGAGGCTCCGACATGTCAGTGTTTTTAAACCAAGCTTTCAGAAGAAGTCTCCTTACAGTAATCTTTCTGAGCTTGATCTGCTTTTAACTTAAGTTTTTACAGGACATGAGCTGCCAAACACATTTTGCATCCAAATCGTTTGGGGGTTTGTGCATGTTTTCCTTTTGCTTCTTGTGTTTGCTTTCGAAGATGCTGTGCTTCGTCTGTCTTGGCCTTATTTCATTAAGAAGAGATTTTTTCTAAACTATGCCTGGTTGAAGTCACTGCCAGACTTTGGTTATTAAATAGTCCCAGGGAGTTTTCTTTTGTTATCAACAGACCAAATAACTGACATTCCTCATTCCTCAAGATGTCACATTTATCTGCCTATCGCTCGTTATAAGAAATTCATTAAAGAGCAGAGCCGGGCTCCTTCGCTGCCAGCTCAGGTCTCAATTTTAGGAGGGAAGGGATATTTAAATGTTTTTAAAACTGTGAAATTCTCTTGTAATGCACTGCAGTCACATCAGATGTTTATCACAGTAACAGGCCATCTCCTTCGCCCACACATATGTCTAAACTGTGACATGTTATTATCACACTACAGTACAG
This sequence comes from Notothenia rossii, assembly GCF_949606895.1. Classification (NCBI taxonomy): domain Eukaryota; kingdom Metazoa; phylum Chordata; class Actinopteri; order Perciformes; family Nototheniidae; genus Notothenia; species Notothenia rossii. The sequence goes on from NC_136906.1 coordinate 19,619,248, forward strand.
ACTTATAACTGAATACATTTTGTATTTAATGCTGTCCAAAGGAACTTCAAATGTCTCGTATGTGTCCAACACCCCGGTTGTGGCACATTTATATTCATTGTGGCTATTTCCAACTACTGTATCTATTATATTGCACTATTGTAAACAAACTGCAGCACATTAACACTGTAACTACTAAAATGTCCGTGCTTTTGTTATTTTTTCAAGGCTGGAAACTGTTTTTTTACCAATTAGATCAACTTTTTTTATTTATTTACAATGTCTTTTTTCTACTGCTTTCTATTAAATGTCTCTTCCAATGCCTCAGGTCTTTTATTTGTGTGGGCTACAGAGCTGAAGAATAGACAGTGAAAAATATGTAATAATACCTTTAACAGCCAAAAGAAACTCAATACTATTAGTAAGTATTTTTTATTTTGTCGGTCAAAATTAGTTTTTTTGTGAAATTATTTATTATGATATGTTTTTATTTTATATTCTGGCGTATACAGTATTTCAGTGGTTAGGATATTGTATATTTAAACACAAAACAAAGCAAAACAAAAAGGATATGACAGACTCAGACTAACAATAGCATCACCCAAAAATACAAAGTACTAAATAAACACAGAGGTTAATAAAACAAACACTTTCCCGTTCCTGTATCTTACTCAATCTTAAACACTTTTAAACAATCCTATCTTCATGTAACTCTTTTAGTGAAGGTAGTTAAATGTAGTTCTTGCTACCCCTCTTGACTCTTATTTGTAGGTTAAAGATATTGTCGGAGTCAAAAACTGGCATTTTCCATTTCTATTCCTAGTACAGGACTGCTTCTGCGTTTGCGTTTATGCTTTGTTATCAGGAACTCTAACCAGGAACACCTGCTGTAACTCAGTGGTGAATGACCTGCAGTTAACTCTCTGATAGAACAGCTGTACGTGGTTTGTGATTGACCGATTGGTTATTTTACTGTAGTTCTTGGTAGACTTTAAAACATGCAACCTGAAAACCTCAGCACTCGGAGCCCTCTGCTGAATCCCAGTGCTTTACATTCACACAGTCCTGCACTATTTGTGTTACACGGTTGGAAAAAACGCGGCCAAGATGTATGATCCAGATGTCCTCCTGGCTCTCCTTTTCCATAGCATTAGTCTTAATTTCCTGTGGCGGTAGGATGATCCACATTATAGCCTGCAATGTTTGTGTAATTTACCAGAATAAAGGGCAGCGCATTAATAATCGGGTACTTTACATAGACTTGCGATGTCTCAGTCAGTCAGACCTGAGGACCGAAAGCTTTACACATTAGAAAGTCACTCGATACTCAGCACTGTGGTTGTTGTGGGAAAGTTTATAAAAATCATACTGTGCATATTGACTTTTAAACTGGATCCATAAAGCTTTGTTACCGTCTAAATGGATAGGAAAATATTCTGGAGGTGTTGCTCCTTCACATCGTATTTCCTGCAACTATGAAAACATTCATGTTTTGAATTTTGTTCTGTGTATATGTCTGTTTTTGTTTTATTAATTTGCTTTAGGTACTCATACTTGCTTAAAGATGTTGTACTTGATGTTTCCCTGCTGGCCTCTTCAGACATCCTAAGTGTCTGGCAGGTCCCTCCACTGATGTCGACAGAGGCCCTTTCACTTCCCCTGGTTAGTCAGGAAGGTCGTTGATATACAAAGAACTTGAAGGGTCAGGAGATCAAGTACTGTGTTTAACTTTTAGGTAGTTACATCATTAAACATGTATTTGTCAGCTTTAGTTACTTTACAAACAACAGTTTCGACAATCTATAGCCTACTCTGTTAGAAAGGTGGTCTCCAACAATGTGGGAATGTTATTGACCCTTTATTTTTTGCAAGTGTATGAAGAAGCATGGGCCCTTGGAGGTAAATGAGGGATTCCAGTTGACCCCTGTGAGAGGATAGAGCTACAGTGTGAGGAGAAGGATGATGGAGGTACAATCTGATGATGGAGCTGAGATGATGGAGCTACAGTGAGAGGATGGAGCTACAGTGTGAGGAGAAAGATGATGTAGCTACAGTGTAATGGCGGTACAGTGTGATGAGAAGGGTGATGGCGGTACAGTGAGATGAGAGTTAACGGAGCTACAATGCGAGATGATGGAGCTATGAGATGATGGAGGTACAGTGAGAGTCCATCAGCCTCCAGTGTGAGCTCCCTGCTCGGCCTCGTGGTCGCTGGCCCTTTAAGAGCAGCGGGAGGGGGGGTTTGGGGGCGCGGAGCATCTTGGCTGCGCTGTTTTTGTCTCTGTCAGTGAGCGCTCCTGGGCCGAGGTGGCTGAAAGGGTTTCCAGAGGACAGGTAAGAACAGCTCATACGTTACACTTCCTCTGTTTGAAACGTGCTTTGCCCTCTCTCTGACGGACTGTTATTTTAAAGCGTTCCGGAGGGGCGCCTTGTTGTGAGAGCGACTTCTTTGTAAAGCGTCGGTCCTGCCCAATCCCCCGGTACACTCTCTGCGAAGTAACGGCTCCTTTATCCTCTAAACCAGTCATTACATTGATTTTACTTTATGCAGTCCGGATTAATTAGCTTCCATGATGTCACATGAGTGTTTCTCCGCCTTTTGATGAATGTTAAACTGAGTCTTGGTTTCGCTCCTGCTCCGGTGCGTGCCTTTTTGTTCAGAGCATCACCGGAGGCTCTGCACGGCGGCGAGGAGCGCTGTTAACGCGAAATACCCTGGTTCTAAAATAAAAAATATTATTATTATATCGTAGAAGTGAATATTAAAACCGTTAAAATGTAATGAGAGTTAGCAGTGGTCCTAATGAAATGGGTTTTATTATTATTATTGTATAGGATAATGTCTCTACAAAATCTGTGCATTTTAGTCGTGTTACATTTGCCATTTATAGTCTGCATTGTAAAGTCAAATTGAGGGGATCACAACTTTGGTCCAAATTGCTTAGCAGGAGTTTCAGAGAGCTTACAGTTTGCAAAATCTTTCCATACAGTCTCTCCATTTCTGAGCGAACAACACATTTGGGTGTTTGTGTCAGTCTGTCTGTCCTTCATTACGAGACTTTCCCAATTCCTCACACATGATCTGTTGCAGAAATCTAACCATTTTCTAATTTCGTTAAACCTAAAAAGAAAAGCTCAATGAAGACTTAAGACTCAGGGGAGAGGGTGGGTCCGTGCTTTCTGCAAGTTTTCATTACTTCCAGATGTTCGTCAGCTTTTCGTTGCCGCTTCTTGCCCTCAAAGTTGCTCCTCTCGCCTTATGGAGCCAGCCAGTTGTCACTGAGGGAAATGTGTATCCTCAGAAGTTGATGAGAGTTAATGTAATCTCAGCTGAGCATGAGGAGAGTAAACACACCTCAAAGTCTCTTTAACTGCTTTTGTGGTTTTCAGATAATGCCAAAGCTACTAGAGGCACTCTCCTGATGATGGCCCTCATTGAATCCCCTTAATACACTCATAATGCTATGCAATCTGAATATTATATTGTCTAAAGTAAATAGGCAGGATTGTTTGTCTTATAATGACTCATACACTATGTGATGGGATGTCTCTTGGTATTTGTGGTACACTGCTCTGGTTCATCAGTAAACACATCAGATGTTGTTGTGATGATGAAGAAGGACACAGAAGTTGGCAGGATGTGGGGGTGCAGTCATCAGCCTGTTACTCTGCATCATACACACAATACACCACTGTCCCGCTGCTGTTGTGTAATGGGCTGCTGGCCGTATTAAATCACCTTACAGCGAATAGAGAAAGATTGTAGCAGCTGCATGGCACTCAGACAGCTCTGAGCTGTCATGCATGCCATTAAACCAGCTTTGTCTGTCTCCAATATTGAGTCCAATATGTTGCGCGGATTAGTTTTAACCAGGTGCACTTAATAAACAGGCAAGTGAGTATCTCCCTATTGTTTTTGAGATCTTGCGTTTGTTGTACAATAACAGTGAAAACTGACTCTTCCTCGTGTCTGGGGACCCCCATGAATGCCATCAAAGACCCCTGGGAGCACCCATAATGCAGTCAGTGAATCTCTGGTCAGGTTTTTGGGCAGCTGGAGTTTCCTTCAGGATTCTTTTTTTTTTACCAAGATGGAATGTGATTGTCTCATTACAGCTTCTAGACCCAGGGGTGCTGTTGAGGAATGCAGAGTTATAAACCCCATTTGCACACTGGGCCACACGCCGGGCATTTAAAATGGTTTAGTGAGTCTAATGAAATTACACTCTCAACCTGCATGACAGTGCCTGTCACTGTGATCTTCCACTGATAGGCATCCCAGATGGGTTTACTGCTTGATGAATGAACTCTTCTGTTAAAACACTGCACACTATTAGTGATCATTTACTTCACTGGAAAAGTGAAAGTTAGCCATTTTAAATATCTCCGCCTTTGATAACAGGCCTTTTCAGTGAATACATATGCAGTATGTGCATGCAAGTCCTGTCTTTAATTGAATTTTAATTTGTCTTTAAATTTGTATTGAACATGCTCAAAAGGATTCTCTATTGTTAACAGAGTACGACAATAGAGAATAGTTTGGTCTATAAAATGTCAGAAATTAGTCCAAAATTCCCATCCCAGTTTCTCAAAGTCCAAGTGATGTCTTATTTTCTCAGTCCAAAACTTAACCTAAGATATTCAGTTCAATATGATTTATAACAGAAAAAAACAGGAATATTACAGAATATTCTATATTTTACATTTCTTCAATGAAAAATGTGTTGGTGATGATTCTCCTTCTTTAAAACAACACATTTTACGATGATTAAACCCAATGTTCTTAGTTGTATTAGAGTTGAATTAGACTAAAGTAGGGATAAACATTATTTTGCAAAAGTACCATCAGTCTGATTTGATCAATAAAGAGGGTTAATACGCCTACTTAACTTTATTACTTGGGGCAGCCATTACTGAACATAAGGTCTAGAGTTGCTTTTGAGGTACTTTACAAGGGACTGTAATTATCTTCCCAAATAATCTCCCATGTTCTCCTCGAATACATTAAACGCTCAGAAAACAAGATGGTAATTTCTGTCCACTAAAACATACAAACGTGTTGGAAAAGTCAGTGTTATGGATGTTTTTTCTGGCCTATTTTATTATCTTTATGTCTGCAGTGTTTTAATCAACAACTCTCATTGAACCAGGAAGTAATTGATGAATACCCTGAGAGGGAAACACTTATCAATGTCACCGCTGCAGTAAGGTTACTTCCTGTGCTCAGTACCACAACAAACGCTGACCTGAGCTTTCACCCCAGCACTTCTCCGACCGGCTCCCCACCACCCGTCTCACTGCCATCTGGACTTCGTCTCCCCCCCTCCAGACCCCACAGTTCCCTCAGAACAGTGCAGCGCTCAGGCCTCTCTGCTCGGCATCATTTTTAATCCCCACCTCCGCAACGGCCCAGGAATTTTCTCCCAAATGCCCTTTTTTTCTAGTGTCTTTTTTTCCGGAGCCGCTCCTTGCCGTTCAGCCCCACCCATGCTCAGTTTCCTGTTGGAGGTCAGCACAATGACCAATAGCAGACTGGCGGGTGTTTACTCTGCTCCTGTTCCAGGAGTAATGGGAGCCAGCCGGCCCCTCCTCTTGGCCGTACACGAGCCAGACTGCTGGTTCTGTGGCGTCTGCTCCTCCATACCACCAGTCTTAATGTAAAAAACAGGGCTTTTTGCTAAAGGGGCAGAGAATCCTGCAGGGGACGTCCCACTGGGCAACGATTTCACCGTCCTGGGTTTAAAGCCTATATTAGTTAAAAACCACATGTCCTGCAGCAGCACTGGAACACTGTGTATTGCCATGTTGATATGAGATCATCTGGCCTCGGTACGCATGCTGAAGGCTCCGTCTGTCTGTCTGTCAAGCGATGACGTACACCGTTCAGCAGCATTATGCCTGGTGACAAATGGCTGTTGTTGCTTCTACATTTATCATTCTTTAACAGTACAGGGGAGTGATTTGTTGTACATTTTGCCGATTTATTATTCATGCTGGACCATTTGGTTGAATGAAGCCATCTGTGCTGCAGAGTGAGGAGAAGGACAAAGAAGTCTTGGTAGATAGACCAGCAACCGTGTCTCCTGTTGTGATCTTTATGAAACATTTGAAACTCGTCTCCAAGTCTATATTAAGTTCTTTGCGGCCTGAAAACCTCAGAACAACAATGCGCTTTATTTAAGTGTAGCTTCTCTTATATTCTCTATTGTCGGCCTATTTTTAAGGGAGGAATGCACAAATGATGGTAATCTTCTAGGCGGAGCCATGTTAGATTATGAGGGAAGGTCCTTTGAAACTGTATATACTCTTGGTGAGGAGTTCTTGCAGCCTCTGTGATCTTTCTGATCTTGTTCCCACGTTTACAGCAGCAACTACATTCTGGTGTCAGCAGCAGTGATTCATACTGGTGGAGTCCAAATGAGAGCAGTCATGGTCTCCTCATTCGAGAACTTTCCATCTAAAACTTTCAGCAGCGGCTCTTTTTTTCTCTTCCCCCCTCCTCGTGCAGTATTGCCTTTCTTTCCTCACATTCCCACTCGTTCTCTCCCAGCCTCACACACATACTGTACTGCTCTCTCTCGCTCTCTTACCCCTTCTCCTTTTTCCTTTTCCCGCTTACGCTCTCCCCTTGTTACTCTTTCTCCTGCACTGGGAGGAAGTGACTAGGTTGTTTCTGGATCCTCTGGGAATAGAAAGATGGAGCTCCCTTTTCCTGTAACCCTTCCTTCATCAGATTTCAGCCTATTGCTCCATATCGTCTCTGTTTAGCCACATCAATTAGCTTGGTATGACAAGAGTGCATAATGACAAAGCAGTGATCATCCGAGAGCCTTTCCAGATCAACTGACATTCAAAAGAGCTCCCTTAAAAATGTTGCTAGCTATCAGTGGGATAAAAACTTCGGATTCATCATCAAGGACACAGACATAGTAAAGCATCTTTGCTCTCATATAACCAGTGCCCTTACCTGAATAAATCAACTGAAAAGCTACAGCTGTGTTTGTTGATCCGTGGGAGTCTTGGGCCTCGGACAGTGTTTGGAGGTCTGTGTGTTTTCATCTCTGCTGTGTGGGAGTCGACGGGAGTTCAAGTTGTCTGCTCTAACGTTTGGTATTTGTCCAGCACATAGTTCACTGTCTTTAATCCAATCCTTTGGTAGATGCTTTTGGTATAAGTGCCTTTATGTAGGGACACACATCTGGCAGCACAGATAGCCGATCACCGATCTTCTTCTAGATTTAGATATCAATCGTCAGAGTATTTCCGGCTTCTGTCAGTGTGTGGGTCTATAACAGCACTTCATCAACTGTTTGTTTGTTTTGAGGCAAATTTACTCACCACACTCATACACACACCCTTTCTCTCTGACTCTCTCTCTCTCTCTCTCTCTCTCTCTCTGAGATGCCCCTCCTTGCTTTCTATTAGAACCAGCTGTGGGACTAGAGGCTGGATGAATGGCTCTTTGTGATTTGGCTGTCGCTCCAGTCTAAAAGGTCTATTGCTTCCCCTACTCCTCCACCTTCTGTGGTATTGGCATGACAACAATATAAAACAATGGACTGAACAACAGCAAGTCTTGTTATGATTTTATGCAAAGGTCATCCATCTAGGCTGCAGGACCCCCCGACAAAATGTCGACCACACTTGCTCAGAAGGCTCTGAGCAGCCGGAGCAGAATGTATGAGAATCAGCAGACAGTCACGCAGCCTATCTGGTGGACACGTGCACAGAAGTTAAAGAGCACGCTTCAAGTCTGTTTTGTCCACGAAAGAACACATTATAAGGCCCATGAAGTCATTCTGGCTTTAAGGTGTGCAGATTACAAATATTCCCAAATAAACTGGAGGGCGTGTGTGCCCTGGATCTCAGGGTGTGAGTCAAAGAGGCAGCAAAACAGAAAACATTGCCCAATCACATGGCAGGGACGCTCCCAGTCTTGGATTGATTAGAGAGCCCCGAATTGGAGAGAGGAATGGGGTGGGGGAGAGTGTTTCTGGAGAGCTGGGAGAGGATGAGAGCAGCCATGCAAGGATCCGGCTTCATCCAGGCTACACGACAACGAGGTCAGAGAGTGATTGGCATTTGACGGGGGTGTATTGTTCACATCCGGCGTGTCACTCAAAACCACTGGAATGTTTTTGGAGTGTTTTTCTGGCTACGCAACCTGTGTTTAACGCCTTTCGGAGCCCACTCTTTTGTAACCTGTGTGGTTTTATTTATGTGTCAACAGAGCTACAGACATGTAATGGGATGTTACCCTCCTCTGATGACTTCTTGTCTAGATATGTCCTTTTATTTTCATTTGACCTGGGATATAGACGGCTACAATCAAAATCCAGGAATTCCAAAGCTCAAGTTTCCTTTTATTCTTTTTCCCTACAGGTGCTGACTGTAAGAGTGCAAGAAAAGGAAGGGAGAGCAAGGATCCTGGGGAGGAGAGATCCCGTCCTTGCAGCGCACACAGCTGGTATGAAGCGGAAAATAAATCCCTCTTTTCCTAATTCACAAACCATTCCCAAGCTTGAGCAGAATAATAATCACTGAAGGCTGAGAGAGTCACTAAAGCAGTGGAAAAATCCATAAAGATCTCTGGGTAGTGGGAAGAGTGGTATTTCTGACATAGCAAAACTGGGGTGTAATCCGTTGTAATGGCAATAATGATAAGGTGACTCATTGAATGGAAGCAATGAGTTTTGAAAAAGCTGACCTCGAAAGGATGCCTGGCATCTTAGATTACTTTTCAGGGTGGTCTCAATCCTCTGATACACAAAAGGCACAAGCATCTATATACACGCTGTAAATCAAATCCAGTTTTAATCCCCCAGTTATGAAGTGCATGCAGAGTGTGGTTGTAAAGTTAAAAACCTGAAGCTACATTCTACAAAAACAAACATTTTGAGATTGTTGCTGTGAGATGTTATACGCGTGACAGTATAATGCAGAGACAGAGCATACCACAGATGTGTAATTTGTGATGGGTGACCTGCATCCTACCCCCGGAGGGTCTTCCTAATCTTAATAGCAGGGAACGGAGGGAGTAGAGCAGGCGATGCTAACTTCCGTTAGTATGGTATGCAGCTTTATGGGGAGGTGGGGGGTGGTGTAATGGGGGCAAGGCATTTGTCCTGGATGAAGCTGGTCAGGGAGAGTTGTCTGAAGAATGGTAGTGTGGCGCTGCTTTCTGCTCAGATGTCATCTCAAAGGAACTCTGTTTGAGAGGGAGAGAGAGTGAGGAAGGTCAACCACTCCTCCCCACCCACATTAGGGCTGCTCAATTAATCGTATTTTAATCACAATTACAATTATGGCTTGCAACGATTACGAAAACAACGTAATCGAAATAAAACGATTATTTTTTTATTATTATTATTACTTTTTTTTAATTGGTTTTTCAGTTGAATTATACTTAAAGCTCAGAGTAATAAACTGTTAAAAACATACTGTTCAAAAATAAATTGATGTTTTCAAAGTAAATGGATAATCGTTTTTAATAATCGTGATATAAATTATTGACCCAAATAAACGAGATTATGATTTTTGCCTTAATCGAGCAGCCCTAACACACAAACATACACACATAGTAACACATCTGAAACACCCAATGAGCCACCGTTGGAGAAGCAGATGTGGGCGACTTCAGTGGGTGATGTGGGATGAATGAGTCCCGGAGAAGTTCTAAGTAAAGAGAGATTTTGAAGCAGAGAAGAATGTGAGTTCCCTTTGACGTAGATGTGATTTGAAACAGCAGAGAACTAAGTTCAAAGGGGGATGCAGTGGACAGTGTCAGCCGTCTCGCCCGCAGGGCTTGGATGTTTGGTTGCTAAACTGCAGATTCTAATTATATCTCATCAACTGTCCTCTGTCAGCGCCGTCCTCCACCCTCCTGTACACTCTCAGTTTCTCACACACACACACATCGACAGGCCCGCTGACTCCCAACCACTCCCCAATCTCTCAGTCCTGTTTTCATTTTCTCACACACGTAGGCATACCCAGACCGCCCTGTACACCACGCAGTACATAATCAATCTAACACTATCATTCCCACTATCATTCTCACACTGCCTCGCCTCAGATGCCATTCATTCTCTTTTTTCCACATAATTCCTCTAAGAAGCTAATTGTATGGAATCGTTAAGTTGTACATTCATTATGCCTTGTTGGCTTTGTGTCAGTTTTTTCTCTATCACAACGGAGTACTTTTTCATCTGTCAATGCTAAAAAGGGGTCTGTGTGTGCATGCAGTGTTTCCATGCCTCATAATGTGTGGTAATCTTGGTACGAGGGGCTGATGAAGGGGCACAGATAAGGGGATAGCACCAGGACATTAAACTGACTACAGGACTTCAAAAATACCAAGTCAATTTAGTCACTGTTTCCAAGTGGCCTACTTTTCACAAACCAGCAAGCACTGACTAGGGTCACAAGATAGAGAGAGTGCGCGACTTAGAGGAGAGAGAGTCAGTTCTTGCTGAGGAATCATAAACCATGCTTGAAGTGAAATGAACCGAGTACGCCTTTAAACAAAACAAAGTGGAAGTTTGCAGTCCAAACCTCTGATCCCAGCTCTTAAAGTCTAAAGTAATATAACGATGTCAAACCGGCAAAAAGCTGTGGATGGCTTAAACATTAGGCGATATCCTCAGTTCCCACAAAGTGGTGACCTAGAAAGTTAATCTTTTCCAAGCAGACACAAGTTCAGAGTCAAAGCGTTGTAGGCCCTCTGTTTGTTCTCTGTGGGAGGACAAAGCACTATCTTTTGATGATAGAGTCAAAATGCATTACTTCTGGTGTGGAAAATGTTTTGAAGCAATTCACTACGCTTTCTGTGTGAAAGCACTGAGCGAGGCAATGAGACGGCGACCAGCTAAAACCTCCTGACCGTCAGCTGATGTAAGAGAGGGGGAAAGCACCAGAAAGAAAAATAAAAGAATAAGAGAAGAAGCAGGAGGAGATATAAGTGGAGAAAGTGAGGGAGAGAAAGAAGAGAGAGTTTCTGTAAACCCTAAATTGAGAGGCGAAGTTAGCGTGCGCAGATGATTCCTAATAAGGTTGTAACTGGCAGCCTCAAACCTCTGTCCTGACGCTAGCTGCCAGGAAACTTTCGTCTGTAAGTCCTCTTCTCCGAGCGCTAAGAACAGAAACAAACACACAATCCACTGTGACCCACTATCCTCCCAAAAATGAACAGATAACATTAGACAGGGAAGCAGGAGGGTGAGTGGTCGTAGGACACGTAAATCTACTTCTGAACATCATACAGGAAAAAAACTATGTGTTCTAGAAGAGCAACCTTTTATTGTAAGATTTGTTTAAAGCATGTGTAGTGTAGATAGAGTACATACTGTATGTACATGGTTTCAGGGTCTAGTAATGTGCATGATGGCTCACTCTCACTGGGACACTTTGTTAGAACAGAGCATTATCAGTTACACCTGTACGCTTACATTGTGGTTGTGCAGAGTGAAACCACCTGAGAGTGGCAGCCGTGCTAAGGTTTTGTCCTATTTTATAAATGCTAATGAGCGGTGATTCAATTCTTTCTTCAATTTATTTTGATTAACTTTTTTATCTCTGGCATAAGGCCACTGGACCATTGGACAATCGTTGTACTATATTGCATTGAGTTTGTCATTGTGCTCATTTTCTATGTTTCATACATTTCATTTTTGCTTCCAAAAAGCCTAATGTACTTGCAGTCAAATTCTAATACAAGTGCTCATTTATTCTCCTTCATATCATTCCTTATTCTTGCTTTAAAAAACTTTACATTTTCGTATTTTGTGTAATAATTTACAATGTTTCTGTCTCTCCACAGGCGAGAGTTGGTGGATGTTTGAATAACAGCCACAGGCTCACGATGGCTCAGGTGCTGCATATGGAGCCCGGCTTCCCAGGTGCACATTCTATTTGTTTTCATTAATATCACATGATAATGAAGTTACGATATAAGTCTATCTTTGTTAAGATTTATACTATTAAACACCTTCTAAGTAATGTAATAGTTGTACCATCCAGACACTTATAAGGTCAGGTTATAGTCGCTGTGCCACTTCCCCCTGTACCTAATTTGCTGATTGTTTTAGAGTACATGTACAAATACACAGAAGCCCCAAAGTTAATGCTATTTTCTAAAGTCTGAGCCCAAGATTAGACGCAGATATCCGTTTGTTTAAAGTTGATTTCCTTCCCCCTCAGGGAAGCTCAATCCGCCCGCAACTCCTTCCCTGCACGGCAAAGAGCAGGAGGCCTACTCAGTGGAGACCCCCTATGGCTACCGTCTGGATCTAGACTTCCTCAAATATGTTAACGACATAGAGAAGGGAAACACTATCAAGAAGGTACCCGTCCACCGCCGACCACGCTATGGCTCCCTGCCCCGTGGCTATGGCTACACCGGCTCCTGGTGGACCTCCACAGAGTCTCTGTGCTCCAACACCAGCATGGACAGCAGACAATCCTCCTTCTCCTACTGCGCCCCGGGATACCACACATCCCAGAGGCCCAACTTCAGCACCGCCCGGGTGGAAAAGACCCTTATGGATGCACGCAGGAAGCTGGAGGAGGAGAAAGAGGGGCGGAGGTTCTCCAACCTGGGAAGCATGCACAGCAGCGTAGCAGGCTCCAACACCTCCATCAGCAGTGCACACAGCTACAACCGAGCCCATGGTGGAGGGGGATCCTTCACCCCGATGAGTTCTGGCCTGTCCACCCCAGTGACCCCCACACCAGCGCACCTGCAGCACGTCAGGGAGCAGATGGTTGCGGCTCTCAGGAAGATCAAGGAGCTGGAGGAGCAGGTGAAGACCATCCCAGTGCTGCAGGTCAAAATCTCTGTGCTGCAGGAGGAGAAACGGCAGCTCAGCGTCCAGCTGAAGAGCCAGAAGTTCCTGGGTCACACTCTGAGTTTCAACCGAGGCCGCCCCAGAGGAGAGCTCTACATCGACATCCCTGAAGAAGATGTGAGCACGGGGGCTAAGAGCAGCAACCAGCCAGCAGGGCCACTGTCCCCCACCTCACCCGAGGGCTCCAAGCTTCAAGACTCAGGATGTGAGATTGAGGACACAGTGATTGTGAGTGGAGCTCGACCGGATGCAAAGCGGGAAGTGCGCACCATCGCAGTGGGACCAGAGGAGTTGAGGGGCAGCAGTGAGTTGGGAGTCGGCGTTCGGGAGGAGGATCTGGGGCTGCTGCCAGAGACCCAGGCTCTTAGGAATAAAGTGGGTCAGCTGGAGGGCCAGCTAAAGAGGACGGTGCAGGAGCTGCAGGAGGCGCGGCAGCAGGCCGCAGCAGTCCAGAGGGGCCCTCAGGCAGAGCACCCAGTTATGGCTACCAGCGTGGGCTGGCAGGAGCCTCAGGGCTGCAGCCTGCACACCCTGGTCAGCTTCACCCAGCCCCCCCAACAGAGGGAACAGAGGACTGTGGGAATCCAGGTGTACACACTGGAGCAGCCCACTGTGGTGGAGGTGGGCACGCTGATGCGAGCGGAGATCTGCAGCTCCCCCTCCCCTCTAGCAGCTGCTGGAGCCGTGGAGGGCCAACACAGAGGACAAGCTGAAGGTCTCTAAAACTTAAGATCATAAGCACAATGTATCTAGGAATGTCCAATGTGGGTTTCTCCAGGTGATAACCAATGATTTGCTGCATCTCACGGCTGATACTTAGAAGAAAACCACTAATAATAAAACATTTAAAAAAGAAGTTTGTATTCTGTAGGTTATGCACACCCGACGGTGACTTTTTGAGTGTGTAGATGCTGCACTTGTTGAGTCAATAGAATACTTTTTTTTTATTAACAGCTATCATTTTATTGTTGAAGAAATAATAGAATATATACATTTTGCATTTCCAGCTAATAATTAATTGGCACTGCGTTATATTGTGCATCCCTAGATTAAACACATTGACATTAGATTGTATTACATTGTACTACTCTAACCAATAAGCAGGCAAGGGTGTAAGAACTTGTGTTGACCCGAAAATTGTTTGATAAACTATTTCCATTTATTTAGTTGTATTCCTCCATAAAGTGTTTTATTAGTTATGCTGTAACGTTGATCTCTTCTCTCTCTCTCTCTCTCTCTCTCTCTCTCTCTCTCTCTCTCTCTCTCTCTCTCTCTCTCTCTCTCGCAGAGGCTCCAGTTGAGTTGCCGATTGCCGTCAGCTCCAAGCAGGTGCGCGATGTCCTGAAGAGCGAGCTCTCCACCTCGGTACCTGTAGCGAGTCCTGCCATCACTGTCAGCACGGCCGGGGATCAGATTGGTTTGATGCATTCAAAAGAAGAAGAGACACACCAGCATACATCCAAAAAGGCTGCCGAGTCCCACGAGGACCCTCAGACAGGTAACTGGGCTCAACTCTCGACCATCATTCCTACTTTGGTCTTCCCTCGTCATGCCCCCACGGTTTGTATGATCACTGGGTTTTTCTTTCAGCCTCATCTCCCCAGTCTTCTCTGAGGTCTATTATGAAGCGCAAAGCAGAAGGTGAACCGGGATCTCCCACCACGAAGAAGAACCTGCAGTTCATTGGAGTCAATGGAGGGTACGTGTGTTTGCAGACCATAAAACTGACCTTTTCATGCATGGCACAAAAGTATCTTTATTCATATAAAACGGATTATAAGCTCTAATGAGTATGATGGTTAACAAATGATTTGGTTTGCGTAAGTATTTGTATATCTTGACCCATTAATGTACTGTATTCCTATGTCTTATTGTGTATATTGTTGTTGGCTGTAACTTCTATGCTGCTGTCTTTGCCAAGATCAACCCGTGTAAATAAGTTAATTGACCTCAACATAAATGTCTTGCAGCTACGAGTCCACGTCCTCAGACGATAGCAGCAGCGAGAGCTCCGATGAGGCGAGTGACTCCAGCGAATATCATGAAGCACGAGAAAAACTCACAGAGTCAGCGGCCCAGCACCAGCTGATAACCAACAGCCAGGCTTCCCCGCCTTCAGAAAGTAACAGAGTACCTCATCAGACTGCCGTCGTACTGCCAGCCATCATTCCAGACTCACAGCAGAGTCTCAAAGATTCAGCAACAGCCGACATGAAACTGCCGGTCAAACCCCCCCGGTCACCAGCGATAAACACTACTTTAATTCCTCCATGTCCACAGAATGATGCTGCCTCTAAAGACACTGTCAACCAATCATCAGGCACACTCACAGTCACGCAGGAGCTCTCCTCCACATCATCAAACACTGAATCCACTCCCGAACAAAGCTCCTCAGTTACCTCTTCTTCATCGCTGTGTGTCACTAAAACCACTGAGATCACCCAACAGCAATACACCGTCCAATCAGAAACAACCGTCCTCTCCAGCCAATCGGAGCCAACGCCAGCAGCGGAGAGCCACGTAAAAGACACTGCCACAGTACCTGCCAAGCAAGTCAGGTAAATATACACATAAACAGACATACTGATAAGTGGTGATGGTACTATCTAGGCTGTGTTCGATCTTTCAATGGCTGATGTTGTCTGTCTCTGTCTCAGATTGGATTTGAGTGACAGCCTGATGTCAGCTCTTCATGCCCTGCAGAAAGCCCTGGGGGAGCCCAATGCCTTCAGCCAACAAGGAGCAGTAGGTGTCCATTTAATCCACTAAATCAGTGTTTTCATTCCCTGGATAACACACTCGGTATCGATACTGCTTTCCAGGAGTTCCTTCTAAAAGCTATCACACTGGCAACAACATGCAGAAACACAATCAAGCAGTCCTTAAACATGTATTTTATTAAATCCACAGTCAAACAATTTGTAGAAAATGTGTTTACTATTGATTTGGTAAACTAGAGGTTATGTGTACTTTTAATTTACATTACATTACATGTCATTTGTTAGACGCTTTTATCCAAAGCGATTTACACACATTCAGTACTGTGGACAATCCCCACAGGAGCAATTTGGGGTGAAGTGTCTTGCCCAGGGACACAACGACCTGCTGACTACAGTGGGACTCGAACTTGTTATCCCCTGATTCGAAGTCCAGCACACTATCCACTGAGCCACAGCCTCCCTAGATCTCTAAATGTTTGATATAGTCAAGAAATAAGTTGTAGTACAAAAAAACATGAGAAAAGAAAAGTGTTTGCTTTGCTAAGCTCTAGACCCAGTTATTTTTGTATTTCTTGAACAAACCTCTGTTTTTTATTTTGATATGCTGATTATGGCAAAGCTGCATGCCTGTGCTCTTGCATTTCCCCAGCAGTCTTTCAAGTGTGTTTGTGTCTCTAATTGTCCTCATTGTGTCTGTTTCAGAGGGCGGCCTACACCAGCGTGCTGCAGGAGTGGCTGCGCGTGTCCTGTCACAAAGCGGCGGACACAGCTGTTGTCAAAGCCTATATGAACACCTTCGCCTCAGTCTCCCCTCAGCTGCTGGAGTTTGTAATCAACATGGCAGATGGTAACGGGAATACAGCGCTTCACTACACCGTCTCCCACTCCAACTTCCCCGTGGTGAAGCTGCTGCTGGAAACTGGTGCGTGTCTCTGTCTGTATATCTGTATGTGCGTGAGAGAAAAGTCAGACAAGCTTACCTAAGGGTGTGTATGTGGGTGGCATGGGCTCTGAAGTTAAGGATATTAACTCAGTCTCCAACAGGTTCCGTCTCCCTGTCATTGTTTGTGCTGCTGTTGTGACACCTGTCTCACTGATTGGCCTCTATACCTGACAGGCCTGTGTAATGCTGACAAGCAGAACAAGGCGGGCTACACAGCCATCATGCTGACAGCCCTGGCCGCCTTCCACTCTGACAATGACCTTCAAACTGTCCTGCAGCTGCTGCGCACGGGGGACGTCAACGCCAAGGCCAGCCAGGTGCGCCCTCTACTGCTCATAATGTCTCACTGCACGTCCACACAACTAAATCCATTGAAAGATCATTTATATGTTTGCTTTTGAGTTCTCTGACACATCAGAATGCTGAGTTTTAGCGTCCTGCAGCATGCAAACAAATGCAACCTGACAACCATTTAGCTCTGAAATAAGATGCACACTGTGAAAATGAGTCTCACGATGTGTGTTTACAGGCCGGTCAGACGGCGCTGATGCTGGCGGTGAGCCACGGTCCGCGGGGACATGGTGAGGGCGCTGCTGTCCTGCGGCGCTCAGGTCAACATCCGTGATGACGACGGCTCCACAGCGCTCATGTGTGCCTGCGAACACGGTCACGTTGACATTGTGCGTCAGCTACTGTCTATTCAAGGCTGTGATGCCACTCTCACTGACAATGTAAGCATATTTTCTTTCCGTCTTCCTTTCTCTGTCTATTTCCTTTTTTTATTATTGCAATCCAGTCCAAAAACTCCACATCCTTTCTGTTTTTACAGGACGGCAGCACTGCTCTGTCCATCGCCCTGGAGGCCAGTCAGAATGACATTGCTGTGCTCCTGTATGCTCACCTCAACTTTGCAAAGCCCCCTTCCCCTGTGAGTACTTTGACACACTGCTAACACACACTTACTGTTGTCTCAATAAGGCACAGTGGAATGAGGGTAATAGGTAACTGAGATAGAGGAAGAAGAAACAGATTAAATGTTTCAAAAAAATTAAATATCAGCACAGAAAAAACTCATTGAAAAGACAAACGGTCACAAATCGGATGTTGAGCTGTACAGTGAATACCGTTCAAGCATAATCTGAATTCTTGAAGTTTCACACTCTGGCTGTAGTGTTTCCTGCAGCCTTACCCCAGCTGTGTGTGTAACTGTACAGAACTAGTTGAAATAGCGTCTGATCAGCTATGAAATCTGAATCATGTTCTTGTTGTATAATCCTAAACTAGACTGCATGGGAAAACCACAGGGATGAGTTGTGAAGTTTTGTGTGACATCTGGGAAAATCAAGTCTGTTGCATTACTTGGGTTGCATATAACAAAATGACGGAAACGTGTGCTGTCATGTTTTTTTCTCTAGTGAAATGTTAATGCTAAAAATGCAAGATATATAGTTTCAGTTTAATTTTGTTTTTCCTGAAGGATGTTGTTTTTAATTAGTGCATGTTTCACTCCTTTTTAGTTCTACTTTGCAATAATTACCCTGGAATACAGGATTCTTTTTTCACCAATAATACCTTGTTTTTTTTACTTTAGGTTTCACCAAGGTGTCCTCTCTTGGGTTCCTCTCCTCCTGCCGGTGAAGCAAAATAAACCCTGCTCCAGCCAGTCCACAGTAACTACTCATATTACAGCGTGATTTATTTTCCTCATCTGTGTTATTCAGAGAAACAATGAGTTTGTGTTTGTTTTCACCCTCCATAATTTAAATACTTTATAATGTGCAGATAATGACATGACAGCTTGCACCATTGTTATCCATTTCTCTTTGTACACTGAGGTCTTTCGTGCTTTAAAACAAGTACAAATATAAAAACGGAACATCTAGCACAGGGCCATTCAATTGGCGGCCCGCGGGCCAAATCCGGCCCCGGGGTGATATTTACTGGCCCTTTGAGTATAATGTTAAAAAGTAATCTACTTTCTTTTTTTTTTTTTTTTTTTTTTTTGGGCCAGAGTGCCTTCATTCCAGAGAGGGTGTTACATTGAGAGATAGAGGGGAAGACATTGCCTGAAAACTTTGGCAGGCTCGGATTTCGAACCCACCTACTAGCTATTGTAGTGACAACCCCTGTCATTGATTGCATCACTGCGTGAATGATTAGATCATTTCACCTAAATTAAATCAAATGAAATTATGTTGATGGTTAAATTAGCTTCACATGTAGGCATACTGAGTTCTGAACTTGCCATTTAGAACTATAAAGGCCTTGGGCCTATGTTGTTTGATTGAATTAAACACAATATATGCACTCCACTATTTACCGTATCTGAAGCTCTTAATATGATTGCTCATATTTCAAGTCATCTTTTTCCCCGGCCCCTTGCTTTGGATCATTTTCATCAACCGGCCCCCATTCCAAACTAATTGAATAGCCCTGATCTAGCAGCTTCATGGACACTGTCAGCACTGTTTTTAGTCAAAGTCAAATATGTTCACTAAATTGCATCATATATAATTATACACTTGTTGTTTTAATCCATATGAATCTCATATTAGTTGCTTTTATAGAGTGATGTGTTTTCATTGTTATTTGTACAATAGCTCTTAAACAGTAGCATCATTATGTGTGTGACCATCGATCATTTGGAATAACGGAAGCCAAACCTCTCACGGATAAGTGTCCTTGCTTAAAGTAGCTCGTTGATGCTACAAAAATCTATTACAGTGAATACCACTTCAACAGTTGACCAATATTTATACACAGGATTTATTCACTCCAGAGTATTTTTGATATTGATTTTTTTTTTAAATGTTGACTTAATTCAGGACCTTCAAGGATCACCCATTTTTTTTCCCACAGCAATTGTTTCCTTAAAACACCTTTTCAAACAAGACATAAAACTACAGTTAATGTGTCGACCACCCAGATTAAACCCAAAGATGTCTCTCTCTGTGTTGCTGTGTGTTGTGGTGATAAAATGAACACAGTGTGAAGGAAGGAAGAGGTAAATATTATTCTCTAAAGGCTACGGTACTTTGGTCTTTGTGTTTTAAAGTGACGGTATTTTGGATGTTAGTAACGAAGGGTTAGAGTGTATCTGTGTGATATTCTGTGCTCATAAGAGTAAACACAATTATATTGAGAAAGGACTGAAAGCACTGGTGTAGTCACCTCCGCTCTGCATGGTTAGATTTTTCAGGGAACCAGAAAGTGACTGATTGGGGTCTTTAAAGGAAGTGCCGTGTAAGATGTGAATATCAAAATAATATATGTTGATATAGAGTGGTAGTTATTATGCCTCAAA
This sequence comes from Notothenia rossii, assembly GCF_949606895.1. NCBI lineage: Eukaryota > Metazoa > Chordata > Actinopteri > Perciformes > Nototheniidae > Notothenia > Notothenia rossii. Next base: position 19,639,039 of record NC_136906.1, read on the forward strand.
TCAAATTCCTTGAGTTGGAGTACATAGGCTATTGATGTCAAATTTCTATTACTTTTTAAATACTTTTTTCACACTTTTCATATTCACTTTCAAGCAATTGAACTTTTATAAACTTCAATTTTTTTTATTTAAGTATCTATCTTTTTTATACTTTTAGAATTTTTACGCTCACACCTATTTTATGTAATCGCACAGCTCTTTAGTTTATGTTTTTATGAAGGTTTACGTAAAATGTTAGACTGTTACTCCACTTCTAATTTGTGCTTTTTGGAAAAACAATTAATTAATAAACATGGACCACACTGTTTCTGTTGCATTTATTCCGTCAAACTTGTTT
>NC_136906.1:19639575-19733679 GCF_949606895.1 Notothenia rossii
TAGATAGATAGAAACTTCATTAATCCCAAATTGTGATATTCTTGTGATACAGGAGCAGCAGTGCGTTAAGGGGAATTTAAATGTGAAAAAAATGGAATAAAGTATAGACAAAATACAATTTTTAATAAAAAATAAATAAAAAATATATAAATATACGTATCTGCACGTACAACGACATTTAACACAAATAATACACAATATAAAATATTCAGGAGAAATTCAAATGATCAATAAAAAAGACCACGAAATGATTAGGCAATATACAGCCATGTTTGTTCCTTTAACCCTTAAGCATCATAGGAACATTTTTGGGCTTATTCATTTTTCAATAATCTTCGTTTTACACTATTTTTGTTACAACCTGATAGAACTGCCATTACAGCAAAAAAAACTAAATTATTTTCAGCATAAGCATTTCAAACAGGGCATTGTAACTGACATTTAAAGGGTTTACATTTGGGAAATTAATTAATACTTGGGGGTGATGATCAGGACAAAGTTTGTTAGAAGATTAAACAGTGAATTTAATGTAAATGTTTCATTTAAGGCAGTTTTTGTGGCACAGACACCATGTTTCTCTAGGAAAATTGTAGCAGTTTTTTAAAAGGATACGGAATAGTTAAAAGGATGAAACTGTTGTGTATGCTGGTCACAAATTCAAAACATAAAGAAAAGTCATGCACCAGCTGTTTGCCTCAGACAGCTGCTTGTCTCTGGGAGGAGTCGATGAGATAACATACCAATATAAGCGATGCATTCAGCCTGTACCATAACAGCTCTGTCATGAATTGAATTGAAGGTAATATAACATTTCAGGTGACAAGCAGCCAATCAGAAATGTGATGGCTATTTTTAATTCCACTAAGGCAAAAAGGTCCACTGGCTAAGTTTTGACAATAGATCACTTCTCTTACATTAGCGTTATGATCATAACCATGTGTGAATAAAGCCAAACAAAATCTTGAAGTCAGCTCAAAAACAATGAACCTGCTCATTTATTTATACTATTTAAATAAAGTTTGCAGAGTCATTTTTATTTTAATTAGAAAGGGAGCTGGCCATCAATAACAAACAGACATTTTTATTTCACGGTTTAGTTGAATACTCGATTCTGATTGGTCAATTTAGAGCATGTGACACGATGTTAATCCAGTAGAACAATCCGCTGTCAAGGACTGTAATGACCGTTGCTAAGGAGGATCAAGAAAGAAAAAGGAAAAGAGGTTAACATTTAAAAAAAATCTTAATTCTGAATTGTTTCAACTTTCCACACCAATCATAATGCTTTGAAAATGATTTGTCGGCCCACTTGCAATGCCTTCGCGGACCACTAGGGGCCACGGCCCACAGGTTGGGAACAGCTTTGTTAGGCGATGTAGAACCAACTCGAAACCATCACTTCTGCTGTGGCTGGTGTTGTGTGTTGTTGACAAAGTGGAAGAGGACGAAGCAGTGTAGTCTGACCCATATTGTGGAGTGGTGTTTGTTAGTGTTTTGTGTTATGTAATATGGCTCTACAATCATCTGTGTTCCCAGAGTTGATGAAGGGAATTTTCTTCTCCCCTTATTTGTACAAAATATAATTTTTTACAAGATAGATAGATAGAAACTTCATTGATCCCAAATTGTGATATTCTTGTGATACAGGAGCAGCAGTGTGTTAAGGCATTTAAATGTGAAAAAAATGGAATAAAGTATAGACAAAATACAATTTTTAATAAAAAATAAATAAATAATATATAAATATACGTATCTGCACGTACAAAGACATTTAACACAAATAATACACAATATAAAATATTCAGGAGAAATTCAAATGATCAATAAAAAAGACCACGAAATGATTAGGCAATATACAGCCATGTTTGTTCCTTTAACCCTTAAGCATCATAGGAACATTTTTGGGCTTATTCATTTTTCAATAATTTTCGTTTTACACTATTTTTGTTACAACCTGATAGAACTGCCATTACAGCAAAAAAACTAAATTATTTTCAGCATAAGAATTTCAAACCGGGCATTGTAACTGACATTTAAAGGGTTTACATTTGGGAAATTAATTAATACTTGGGGGTGATGATCAGGACAAAGTTTGTTAGAAGATTAAACAGTGAATTTAATGTAAATGTTTCATTTAAGGCAGTTTTTGTGGCACAGACACCATGTTTCTCTAGGAAAATTGTAGCAGTTTTTTAAAAGGATACGGAATAGTTAAAAGGATGAAACTGTTGTGTATGCTGGTCACAAATTCAAAACATAAAGAAAAGTCATGCACCAGCTGTTTGCCTCAGACAGCTGCTTGTCTCTGGGAGGAGTCGATGAGATAACATACCAATATAAGCGATGCATTCAGCCTGTACCATAACAGCTCTGTCATGAATTGAATTGAAGGTAATATAACATTTCAGGTGACAAGCAGCCAATCAGAAATGTGATGGCTATTTTTAATTCCACTAAGGCAAAAAGGTCCACTGGCTAAGTTTTGACAATAGATCACTTCTCTTACATTAGCGTTATGATCATAACCATGAGTGAATAAAGCCAAACAAAATCTTGAAGTCAGCTCAAAAACAATGAACCTGCTCATTTATTTATACTATTTATATATATATGATAAATGAGGACCAATTTCCGGTTATGTAAGGAAGCAGTGTGTTACTTGTGTGACTGCACAATAAATCAGCTGAACTGCACTGGAAACAAGTCTTATCTCTTCCTCCTTTAGAGGGGATCCACCCTCACAGCCACAGTGCAGGGTGCCAGATAAGCCCTTTAAACACATCACGCATGCCAGGACACATGAAATGACTTTTCTCATATGTTGGAAGAGGTTCAATTTACTTGATTGCAGAGGCTGGATTTTAAATCTGTTTAAGAGAAGCCTGCATGTTTCTTTGACTTTATAGTCAATCACAGGAAACCACTTTGACCTTTATTGTTATTTATTGGGCAGAGAGTCCAAACGTCCTCTTTTGTATGCATTGTGAAATGTCTTTTGGTTTGGACAAAGCAAGGCATTTTAAGACGTAACCCTTTTAGGTGAGATTATATACATTTCAATCAAATTAAATCAAGTTTTATTTATATAGCACATTTATAAATTATTTTTGGTCGAGCCAAAGTGCTGTACATATAATAAAAATAGCCTACAGTAGAGACACTTTGCAGCAAATACAACAGCACAGATTGTTCAGAATATCTGTATGAGAAAAACGACACCCTCTATCCTTAGACCCTCACATCGTACAAGGAAAAACTTCCGGAGAAAAACCCACAGTTTAAAGGGAAACAATGGGAGAAACTTCAGGGAGAGCAACAGAGGAGGGATCCCTCTCCCAGGACGGACAGACGTGCAATAGATGCCGTGTGTAAATCAAAATACAATTAATTTAACAATTAAAGATTTATTTGCAAAACAATGTGCAGGATCGTCAATGATGAAATCAATTGTAAAAATCGAATAGGGTCACTGGGATCAGTTCAAACATTTTCATAATGATTTAAAAAAAAAAAAAAAGTAGAAGACCCATAAATAAGGTAGGTATGTTGTATCAATTTGGCAACATCAATGTTTCTTCAAAACATTGGTTTCAATTTGATATTTGGTCAACAAAGGATTTCGTGGTGGTTGTAATGAGTATTTGTATTTTAGTATTAACAGCTTTTCTTACTATTATTATAATTATTCTTATAATTATAATAATACTTTAAATGTAGTAATCATTTGTATTACTATTGTTCTAATAATTGTTATTACTAATATAATGATGATGATTAGAAGTATTAGTAGTATTATTTATACAACTGTTATTATAAAAAATATCACAAAAAGTGAGCTAACTGAAAGAAAGAAAAAATATGTAAAGCATCTTTATAGCTCTTCAAGTGTCGAACCAGAGACCTCATGAAGAGCATTTAATGACATGGCTACATTTGGTGGAGCTATAATGTAAAGGCTTTCTGTAAGTAACAACAATAGCAACAAAAGTACTATCATTAGAAATGTTGCTTATTTTATTGTTAATGTTTATCGTACTATTTTCTTTAAGGATTTACATACATTTGTAACACAAGTCATGAGTGTTAGTTTTTGGTGTAATTACACAACAACTTGATGGATTTGCTCATTGTTTTATTTGCTTTTGAGACAAAAACAGTTTTAAACAAATGCTCAGCATGTGATGGTCTCGCGTCACAGCTCTAATGGTACTGTCTTCCCAGTGCGGACACCACCATGGCCAGGAACTTCTGGAAAGCTGCCTGCACCTCACCAGTGAACTCTTTACCCAGCTGAGCAGCAACCACGATGGTCAGGCAGTCGGCCAGGAGCTGCAACACAGCAAGCATCAGAACACATCAGCAGCAGGAAAGGTTGGTCATCTCTGAATATTAATTCTTACATTAGTTCCACAACGGTACCTTGAAGTTGTCGGGGTCCACGTGCAGTTTCTCTGAGTGCAGCACGCTCAGTTCAGTGTAGGTGTTGATGATGTCGTCCATGTTCTTCACAGCCCGGTCCAGACCGTGCATGATGGTTGTTCCGTGTTTGGAAATCATGGGATTTCCCTTGATCGCATCGGCGTTGTAGAGGTTTCCAAAGCTGCCAAAATACCTCTGAGTCCAGGGGTAGACGACCAGACACCTGAGGAAACACGTGAACACGTTCAAATCAAACGGTTACTTTTTCGAAAAAAAGTTATTTAATGCATTGTGTCTTAAAGAAAACACGTCTCTGTTGCATTATTTTAAATGCAAAACTACAAAGACCCACCTGGCAAGAGCTGCAGGGCCCACCACACCATACTCAATCCTGGAGAAGATGTCCTGAATGGTGCTGCGCTCAAAGTCTGTCCATTCGACCATTTTGTCGCTTCAAGTTTGCAGGTCAACAACATGTCCTTATGTTTGATGGGTATATGTAACATCTGTGTCATTTTCTTCTTTCACAGATTCTCTCCCACTGCATCCTTGTGGTCATGGCCGTCATGTTCCCCACCGACTTCACCCCTGAGGTTCATGTGTCTCTGGACAAGTTCCTGGCTGCTGTGTCTCTGGCCCTGGCTGAGAAGTACCGATAAGCAGCAGGAGAAGAAGAAGAAGAAGGAGACTGCAGCATGAGATGACATTGCGTTGCATCGTGATTAATAAATGCATTCATGCTAAAAGAAAAGCAACTGTTGTATTCTGGTTTGTGTGCTATGATCATGTCAAATGTCAGAGTTAATCACAACTACAGCACACAGCAGACTTTATAGTCAATCAGAAGAAACTCAACAGGAAACCACTTTGACCTTATTGTTATTTATTAGGCAGAAAGTCCAAACGTCCTCTTTTGTATGCATTGTGAAATGTCTTTTGGTTTGGAAAAAGCAAGGCATTTTAAGACGTCACCATTTAACCTGAGATTATATTCATTTAACAATTAATGGATTGATTTGCAAAACAATGTGCAGGATCGTCAATGATGAAATCAATTGTTCATCTTAACATAATAGGTTAAAATAATAGGGTCGCTCGGATCAGTTCAAACATTTTCATAATGATTTTAAGAAAACAAAAGTAGAAGACCCATAAAACAGGTAGGTATGTTGTATCAATTTGGCAACATCAAAGTTTCTTCAAAGCATTGGTTTCAATTTGATATTTGGTCAGCAAAGAATTTCGTGGTGGTTGTAATGAGTATTTTTCATTTGAGTATTAACAGCTTTTTTGACTACATTTATAATTATTCTTATAATTACAATAATACTTTAAATAATATTACTAATTGTTATAATTATTGTTCTTCTTGTACTTATTATTTTTGTTGTTATTGTTATTATTACTAATAAAATAAAAATGATGATTATTATTAGCATTCTTATATTAATCATCATCATCATTATATTAGTAATAATAACAATAGTAGAAATTAATTGTTACAAGATTTTATCAGCGTTAGTTTTTGGTGTAATTACACAACAACTTGATGGATTTGCTCATTGTTTTATTTCTTTTTGAGACAAAAACAGTTTTAAACAAATGCTCAGCATGTGATGGTCTTGCGTCACAGCTCTAATGGTACTGTCTTCCCAGGGCGGACACCACCACGGCCAGGAACTTCTGGAAAGCTGCCTGCACCTCACCAGTGAACTCTTTACCCAGCTGAGCAGCAACCACGATGGTCAGGCAGTCGGCCAGGAGCTGCAACACAGCAAGCATCAGAACACATCAGCAGCAGGAAAGGTTGGTCATCTCTGAATATTAATTCTTACATTAGTTCCACAACGGTACCTTGAAGTTGTCGGGGTCCACGTGCAGTTTCTCTGAGTGCAGCACGCTCAGTTCAGTGTAGGTGTTGATGATGTCGTCCATGTTCTTCACAGCCCGGTCCAGACCGTGCATGATGGTTGTTCCGTGTTTGGAAATCATGGGATTTCCCTTGATCGCATCGGCGTTGTAGAGGTTTCCAAAGCTGCCAAAATACCTCTGAGTCCAGGGGTAGACGACCAGACACCTGAGGAAACACGTGAACACGTTCAAATCAAACGGTTACTTTTTCGAAAAAAAGTTATTTAATGCATTGTGTCTTAAAGAAAACACGTCTCTAATGCATTATTTTAAATGCAAAACTACAAAGACCCACCTGGCAAGAGCTGCAGGGCCCACCACACCATACTCGATCCTGGAGAAGATGTCCTGAATGGTGCTGCGCTCAAAGTCTGTCCATTCAACCATTTTGTCGCTTCAAGTTTGCAGGTCAGCAGATACTGAGTTCTCTGGCATCAGATGCGACCTTTTAAAGCCCTCCTGCTCCCCTCCCACAACCAGTGAGTGGGTGGGTGGTGGGCCGGGCAAGTTCTATCTCATGGATTGTCAACAGTGATAAGACAATTCGGCGAATTTGCTCCACCTACATTATCTCTGAGACGAAGGAAATAGTTAAAGTAATAATTGTTATACAGCAACAGTAGATATCTTGAACGTATCAGTCACAGCATCAGCACCCTGGACAGAGATCTATAATTAATTATACAAAGACCAACTATACTGAGTAATGCTATGAATTATCATTTTAAATGATATTTTCAACTTTTCTTTTAATTACTTTTAATTTCCCTTCACCAGAATAGGTACAGACACATTATCCAGTTTAAGGAAACAGCCCTAGAAGTGTCTGGTTCCCTTTATACATGTTGGTATAGCCTATGAATTCAGTGCCTTTCTCAATCTCAAATCAGAAGATGGATTGAAACCAGTCAGGTAGTATCTCCAGGCTATACACTAACACAAAGGCTGGTGCTTTTAAAAAAAAATGTTTTTGTCACTTTGGGGTTTAGTGTTGACATCTTGAACATTTCCAAAGTCACCATGAGAAGAATTGTCTGGTTTATCTCATGGGGGCTGCAACCCAACACGCCTTGTGCAGCATATCTTAGAGGAAGATCTGGGTGTTTCTATGCTCTGTTACGAGCATAAAAACCCCTCACTGCTTGGGATGATCATTCAGCAACAGACGTTCAACTGGCAAGATGACCACTCTCACCGCTAAAGACAAGCAAACAGTCAAGGCCTTCTGGGCTAAAGTGTCTGGAAAGTCCGAGGACATCGGCGCCGCTGCTGTAGCCAGGTAATGTGACCGAACTGACTGCTGCAACCTGCTCCAACATTTATAAATGAATTTATGTTGGCTCTCACTAACATTTGTTTTGGTTTGACCCAGGATGCTGGTGGTGTACCCACAGACCAAGACTTACTTCTCCCACTGGCCGGACCAGAGCCCCAACTCTGCTGCTGCCAGGAAGCACGGAATAACTGTGATGGTGGGAGTTGGAGACGCTGTGACCAAAATCGATGACCTGAAAGAAGGTCTCAAGGAACTCAGTCAGCTGCATGCCTTCACTCTGCGTGTGGACCCTGCTAACTTCAAGGTGCAGAGCCAGAGTGATTCAAAGATAATACCTTGAAATGTACAGGAAGTGTTTCTCAAACTTGGGCCGTTGAGAGGTTTCCAGACAGACAACAGATCCATCTGTTACAACCATGCACAACATGTCCTTATGTTTGATGGGTATATGTAACATCTGTGTCATTTTCTTCTTTCACAGATTCTCTCCCACTGCATCCTTGTGGTCATGGCCGTCATGTTCCCCACCGACTTCACCCCTGAGGTTCATGTGTCTCTGGACAAGTTCCTGGCTGCTGTGTCTCTGGCCCTGGCTGAGAAATACCGATAAGCAGCAGGAGAAGAAGAAGAAGGAGACTGCAGCATGAGATGACATTGCGTTGCATCGTGATTAATAAATGCATTCATGCTAAAAGAAAAGCAACTGTTGTATTCTGGTTTGTGTGCTATGATCATGTCAAATGTCAGAGTTAATCACAACTACAGCACACAGCAGAATTATAGTCAATCAGAAGAAACTCAACAGGAAACCACTTTGACCTTATTGTTAGTTTGTATGCAGAAAGTCCAAACGTCCTCTTTTGTATGCATTGTGAAATGTCTTTTGGTTTGGACAAAGCAAGGCATTTTAAGACGTCACCATTTAACCTGAGATTATATTCATTTAACAATTGATGGATTGATTTGCAAAACAATGTGCAGGATCGTCAATGATGAAATCAATTGTTCATCTTCACATAATAGGTTAAAATAATAGGGTCGCTCGGATCAGTTCAAACATTTTCATAATGATTTAAAAAAAAAAAAAAGTAGAAGACCCATGAATAAGGTAGGTATGTTGTATCAATTTGGCAACATCAAAGTTTCTTCAAAACATTGGTTTCAATTTGATATTTGGTCAACAAAGGATTTCGTGGTGGTTGTAATGAGTATTTGTATTTTAGTATTAACAGCTTTTCTTACTATTATTATAATTATTCTTATAATTATAATAATACTTTAAATGTAGTAATCATTTGTATTAATATTGTTCTTATTCTTATTTTTGTTGTTATTACTAATATAATGATGACGATTAGAAGTATTAGTAGTATTATTTATACAACTGTTATTATAAAAAATATCACAAAAAGTGAGCTAACTGAAAGAAAGAAAAAATATGTAAAGCATCTTTATAGCTCTTCAAGTGTCGAACCAGAGACCTCATGAAGAGCATTTAATGACATGGCTATATTTGGTGGAGCTATAATGTAAAGGCTTTCTGTAATAGTAACAACAATAGCAACAAAAGTACTATCATTAGAAATGTTGCTTATTTTATTGTTAATGTTTATCGTACTATTTTCTTTAAGGATTTACATACATTTGTAACACAAGTCATGAGTGTTCGTTTTTGGTGTAATTACACAACAACTTGATGGAATTGCTAATTGTTTTATTTGCTTTTGAGACAAAAACAGTTTTAAACAAATGCTCAGCATGTGATGGTCTCGCGTCACAGCTCTAATGGTACTGTCTTCCCAGGGCGGACACCACCATGGCCAGGAACTTCTGGAAAGCTGCCTGCACCTCACCAGTGAACTCTTTACCCAGCTGAGCAGCAACCACGATGGTCAGGCAGTCGGCCAGGAGCTGCAACACAGCAAGCATCAGAACACATCAGCAGCAGGAAAGGTTGGTCATCTCTGAATATTAATTCTTACATTAGTTCCACAACGGTACCTTGAAGTTGTCTGGGTCCACGTGCAGTTTCTCTGAGTGCAGCACGCTCAGTTCAGTGTAGGTGTTGATGATGTCGTCCATGTTCTTCACAGCCCGGTCCAGACCGTGCATGATGGTTGTTCCGTGTTTGGAAATCATGGGATTTCCCTTGATCGCATCGGCGTTGTAGAGGTTTCCAAAGCTGCCAAAATACCTCTGAGTCCAGGGGTAGACGACCAGACACCTGAGGAAACACGTGAACACGTTCAAATCAAACGGTTACTTTTTCGAAAAAAAGTTATTTAATGCATTGTGTCTTAAAGAAAACACGTCTCTGTTGCATTATTTTAAATGCAAAACTACAAAGACCCACCTGGCAAGAGCTGCAGGGCCCACCACACCATACTCAATCCTGGAGAAGATGTCCTGAATGGTGCTGCGCTCAAAGTCTGTCCATTCAACCATTTTGTCGCTTCAAGTTTGCAGGTCAGCAGATACTGAGTTCTCTGGCATCAGATGCGACCTTTTAAAGCCCTCCTGCTCCCCTCCCACAACCAGTGAGTGGGTGGGTGGTGGGCCGGGCAAGTTCTATCTCATGGATTGTCAACAGTGATAAGACAATTCTGCGAATTTGCTCCACCTACATTATCTCTGAGACGAAGGAAATAGTTAAAGTAATAATTGTTATACAGCAACAGTAGATATCTTGAACGTATCAGTCACAGCATCAGCACCCTGGACAGAGATCTATAATTAATTATACAAAGACCAACTATACTGAGTAATGCTATGAATTATCATTTTAAATGATATTTTCAACTTTTCTTTTAATTACTTTTAATTTCCCTTCACCAGAATAGGTACAGACACATTATCCAGTTTAAGGAAACAGCCCTAGAAGTGTCTGGTTCCCTTTATACATGTTGGTATAGCCTATGAATTCAGTGCCTTTCTCAATCTCAAATCAGAAGATGGATTGAAACCAGTCAGGTAGTATCTCCAGGCTATACACTAACACAAAGGCTGGTGCTTTTAAAAAAAAATGATTTTGTCACTTTGGGGTTTAGTGTTGAAATCTTAAACATTTCCAAAGTCACCATGAGAAGAATTGTCTGGTTTATCTCATGGGGGCTGCAACCCAACACGCCTTGTGCAGCATATCTTAGAGGAAGATCTGGGTGTTTCTATGCTCTGTTACGAGCATAAAAACCCCTCACTGCTTGAGCTGATCATTCAACAACAGACGTTCAACTGGCAAGATGACCACTCTCACTGCTAAAGACAAGCAAACAGTCAAGGCCTTCTGGGCTAAAGTGTCTGGAAAGTCCGAGGACATCGGCGCCGCTGCTGTAGCCAGGTAATGTGACCGAACTGACTGCTGCAACCTGCTCCAACATTTATAAATGAATTTATGTTGGCTCTCACTAACATTTGTTTTGGTTTGACCCAGGATGCTGGTGGTGTACCCACAGACCAAGACTTACTTCTCCCACTGGCCGGACCAGAGCCCCAACTCTGCTGCTGCCAGGAAGCACGGAATAACTGTGATGGTGGGAGTTGGAGACGCTGTGACCAAAATCGATGACCTGAAAGAAGGTCTCAAGGAACTGAGTCAGCTGCATGCCTTCACTCTGCGTGTGGACCCTGCTAACTTCAAGGTGCAGAGCCAGAGTGATTCAAAGATAATACCTTGAAATGTACAGGAAGTGTTTCTCAAACTTGGGCCGTTGAGAGGTTTCCAGACAGACAACAGATCCATCTGTTACAACCATGCACAACATGTCCTTATGTTTGATGGGTATATGTAACATCTGTGTCATTTTATTCTTTCACAGATTCTCTCCCACTGCATCCTTGTGGTCATGGCCGTCATGTTCCCCACCGACTTCACCCCTGAGGTTCATGTGTCTCTGGACAAGTTCCTGGCTGCTGTGTCTCTGGCCCTGGCTGAGAAGTACCGATAAGCAGCAGGAGAAGAAGAAGAAGAAGGAGACTGCAGCATGAGATGACATTGCGTTGCATCGTGATTAATAAATGCATTCATGCTAAAAGAAAAGCAACTGTTGTATTCTGGTTTGTGTGCTATGATCATGTCAAATGTCAGAGTTAATCACAACTACAGCACACAGAAGACTTTATAGTCAATCAGAAGAAACTCAACAGGAAACCACTTTGACCTTATTGTTATTTATTAGGCAGAAAGTACAAACGTCCTCTTTTGTATGCATTGTGAAATGTCTTTTGGTTTGGACAAAGCAAGGCATTTTAAGACGTCACCCTTTAACCTGAGATTATATTCATTTAACAATTAATGGATTGATTTGCAAAACAATGTGCAGGATCGTCAATGATGAAATCAATTGTTCATCTTAACATAATAGGTTAAAATAATAGGGTCGCTCGGATCAGTTCAAACATTTTCATAATGATTTTAAGAAAACAAAAGTAGAAGACCCATAAAACAGGTAGGTATGTTGTATCAATTTGGCAACATCAAAGTTTCTTCAAAGCATTGGTTTCAATTAGATATTTGGTCAGCAAAGAATTTCGTGGTGGTTGTAATGAGTATTTTTCATTTGAGTATTAACAGCTTTTTTGACTACATTTATAATTATTCTTATAATTACAATAATACTTTCAATAATATTACTAATTGTTATAATTATTGTTCTTCTTGTACTTATTACTTTTGTTGTTATTGTTATTATTACTAATAAAATAAAAATGATGATTATTATTAGCATTCTTATATTAATAATCATCATCATTATATTAGTAATAATAACAATAGTAGAAATTAATTGTTACAAGATTTTATCAGCGTTAGTTTTTGGTGTAATTACACAACAACTTGATGGATTTGCTAATTGTTTTATTTGCTTTTGAGACAAAAACAGTTTTAAACAAATGCTCAGCATGTGAAGGTCTCGCGTCGCAGCTCTAATGGTACTGTCTTCCCAGGGCGGACACCACCACGGCCAGGAACTTCTGGAAAGCTGCCTGCACCTCACCAGTGAACTCTTTACCCAGCTGAGCAGCAACCACGATGGTTAGGCAGTCGGCCAGGAGCTGCAACACAGCAAGCATCAGAACACATCAGCAGCAGGAAAGGTTGGTCATCTCTGAATATTAATTCTTACATTAGTTCCACAACGGTACCTTGAAGTTGTCTGGGTCCACGTGCAGTTTCTCTGAGTGCAGCACGCTCAGTTCAGTGTAGGTGTTGATGATGTCGTCCATGTTCTTCACAGCCCGGTCCAGACCGTGGAGGATGGTTGTTCCGTGTTTGGAAACCATGGGATTTCCCTTGATCGCATCGGAGTTGTAGAGGTTTCCAAAGCTGCCAAAATACCTCTGAGTCCAGGGGTAGACGACCAGACACCTGAGGAAACACGTGAACACGTTCAAATCAAACGGTTACTTTTTCGAAAAAAAGTTATTTAATGCATTGTGTCTGAAAGAAAACATGTCTCTGCTGCATTATTTTAAATGCAAAACTACAAAGACCCACCTGGCAAGAGCTGCAGGGCCCACCACACCATACTCAATCCTGGAGAAGATGTCCTGAATGGTGCTGCGCTCAAAGTCTGTCCATTCAACCATTTTGTCGCTTCAAGTTTGCAGGTCAGCAGATACTGAGTTCTCTGGCATCAGATGCAACCTTTTAAAGCCCTCCTGCTCCCCTCCCACAACCAGTGAGTGGGTGGGTGGTGGGCCGGGCAAGTTCTATCTCATGGATTGTCAACAGTGATAAGACAATTCGGCGAATTTGCTCCACCTACATTATCTCTGAGACGAAGGAAATAGTTAAAGTAATAATTGTTATACAGCAACAGTAGATATCTTGAACGTATCAGTCACAGCATCAGCACCCTGGACAGAGATCTATAATTAATTATACAAAGACCAACTATACTGAGTAATGCTATGAATTATCATTTTAAATGATATTTTCAACTTTTCCTTTAATTACTTTTAATTTCCCTTCACCAGAATAGGTACAGACACATTATCCAGTTTAAGGTAACAGCCCTAGAAGTGTCTGGTTCCCTTTATACATGTTGGTATAGGCTATGAATTCAGTGCCTTTCTCAATCTCAAATCAGAAGATGGATTGAAACCAGTCAGGTAGTATCTCCAGGCTATACACTAACACAAATGCTGGTGCTTTTAAAAAAAAATGTTTTTGTCACTTTGGGGTTTAGTGTTGACATCTTGAACATTTCCAAAGTCACCATGAGAAGAATTGTCTGGTTTATCTCATGGGGGCTGCAACCCAACACGCCTTGTGCAGCATATCTTAGAGGAAGATCTGGGTGTTTCTATGCTCTGTTACGAGCATAAAAACCCCTCACTGCTTGAGCTGATCATTCAGCAACAGACGTTCAACTGGCAAGATGACCACTCTCACTGCTAAAGACAAGCAAACAGTCAAGGCCTTCTGGGCTAAAGTGTCTGGAAAGTCCGAGGACATCGGCGCCGCTGCTGTAGCCAGGTAATGTGACCGAACTGACTGCTGCAACCTGCTCCAACATTTATAAATGAATTTATGTTGGCTCTCACTAACATTTGTTTTGGTTTGACCCAGGATGCTGGTGGTGTACCCACAGACCAAGACTTACTTCTCCCACTGGCCGGACCAGAGCCCCAACTCTGCTGCTGCCAGGAAGCACGGAATAACTGTGATGGTGGGAGTTGGAGACGCTGTGACCAAAATCGATGACCTGAAAGAAGGTCTCAAGGAACTGAGTCAGCTGCATGCCTTCACTCTGCGTGTGGACCCTGCTAACTTCAAGGTGCAGAGCCAGAGTGATTCAAAGATAATACCTTGAAATGTACAGGAAGTGTTTCTCAAACTTGGGCCGTTGAGAGGTTTCCAGACAGACAACAGATCCATCTGTTACAACCATGCACAACATGTCCTTATGTTTGATGGGTATATGTAACATCTGTGTCATTTTCTTCTTTCACAGATTCTCTCCCACTGCATCCTTGTGGTCATGGCCGTCATGTTCCCCACCGACTTCACCCCTGAGGTTCATGTGTCTCTGGACAAGTTCCTGGCTGCTGTGTCTCTGGCCCTGGCTGAGAAGTACCGATAAGCAGCAGGAGAAGAAGAAGAAGGAGACTGCAGCATGAGATGACATTGCGTTGCATCGTGATTAATAAATGCATTCATGCTAAAAGAAAAGCAACTGTTGTATTCTGGTTTGTGTGCTATGATCATGTCAAATGTCAGAGTTAATCACAACTACAGCACACAGCAGACTTTATAGTCAATCAGAAGAAACTCAACAGGAAACCACTTTGACCTTATTGTTATTTATTAGGCAGAAAGTCCAATCGTCCTCTTTTGTATGCATTGTGAAATGTCTTTTGGTTTGGACAAAGCAAGGCATTTTAAGACGTCACCCTTTAACCTGAGATTATATTCATTTAACAATTAATGGATTGATTTGCAAAACAATGTGCAGGATCGTCAATGATGAAATCAATTGTTCATCTTAACATAATAGGTTAAAATAATAGGGTCGCTCGGATCAGTTCAAACATTTTCATAATGATTTAAAAAAAAAAAAAAGTAGAAGACCCATAAATAAGGTAGGTATGTTGTATCAATTTGGCAACATCAAAGTTTCTTCAAAACATTGGTTTCAATTTGATATTTGGTCAACAAAGGATTTCGTGGTGGTTGTAATGAGTATTTGTATTTTAGTATTAACAGCTTTTCTTACTATTATTATAATTATTCTTATAATTATAATAATACTTTAAATGTAGTAATCATTTGTATTAATACTGTTCTTATTCTTATTATTGTTGTTATTAGTAATATAATGATGACGATTAGAAGTATTAGTAGTATTATTTATACAACTGTTATTATAAAAAATATCACAAAAAGTGAGCTAACTGAAAGAAAGAAAAAATATGTAAAGCATCTTTATAGCTCTTCAAGTGTCGAACCAGAGACCTCATGAAGAGCATTTAATGACATGGCTATATTTGGTGGAGCTATAATGTAAAGGCTTTCTGTAATAGTAACAACAATAGCAACAAAAGTACTATCATTAGAAATGTTGCTTATTTTATTGTTAATGTTTATCGTACTATTTTCTTTAAGGATTTACATACATTTGTAACACAAGTCATGAGTGTTAGTTTTTGGTGTAATTACACAACAACTTGATGGATTTGCTCATTGTTTTATTTGCTTTTGAGACAAAAACAGTTTTAAACAAATGCTCAGCATGTGATGGTATCGCGTCACAGCTCTAATGGTACTGTCTTCCCAGGGCGGACACCACCATGGCCAGGAACTTCTGGAAAGCTGCCTGCACCTCACCAGTGAACTCTTTACCCAGCTGAGCAGCAACCACGATGGTCAGGCAGTCGGCCAGGAGCTGCAACACAGCAAGCATCAGAACACATCAGCAGCAGGAAAGGTTGGTCATCTCTGAATATTAATTCTTACATTAGTTCCACAACGGTACCTTGAAGTTGTCGGGGTCCACGTGCAGTTTCTCTGAGTGCAGCACGCTCAGTTCAGTGTAGGTGTTGATGATGTCGTCCATGTTCTTCACAGCCCGGTCCAGACCGTGCATGATGGTTGTTCCGTGTTTGGAAATCATGGGATTTCCCTTGATCGCATCGGCGTTGTAGAGGTTTCCAAAGCTGCCAAAATACCTCTGAGTCCAGGGGTAGACGACCAGACACCTGAGGAAACACGTGAACACGTTCAAATCAAACGGTTACTTTTTCGAAAAAAAGTTATTTAATGCATTGTGTCTTAAAGAAAACACGTCTCTGTTGCATTATTTTAAATGCAAAACTACAAAGACCCACCTGGCAAGAGCTGCAGGGCCCACCACACCATACTCAATCCTGGAGAAGATGTCCTGAATGGTGCTGCGCTCAAAGTCTGTCCATTCAACCATTTTGTCACTTCAAGTTTGCAGGTCAGCAGATACTGAGTTCTCTGGCATCAGATGCAACCTTTTAAAGCCCTCCTGCTCCCCTCCCACAACCAGTGAGTGGGTGGGTGGTGGGCCGGGCAAGTTCTATCTCATGGATTGTCAACAGTAATAAGACAATTCGGCGAATTTGCTCCACCTACATTATCTATGAGACAAAGGAAATAGTTAAAGTAATAATTGTTATACAGCAACAGTAGATATCTTGAACGTATCAGTCACAGCATCAGCACCCTGGACAGAGATCTATAATTAATTATACAAAGACCAACTATACTGAGTAATGCTATGAATTATAATTTTAAATGATATTTTCAACTTTTCTTTTAATTACTTTTAATTTCCCTTCACCAGAATAGGTACAGACACATTATCCAGTTTAAGGAAACAGCCCTAGAAGTGTCTGGTTCCCTTTATACATGTTGGTATAGCCTATGAATTCAGTGCCTTTCTCAATCTCAAATCAGAAGATGGATTGAAACCAGTCAGGTAGTATCTCCAGGCTATACACTAACACAAAGGCTGGTGCTTTTAAAAAAAAATGTTTTTGTCACTTTGGGGTTTAGTGTTGAAATCTTAAACATTTCCAAAGTCACCATGAGAAGAATTGTCTGGTTTATCTCATGGGGGCTGCAACCCAACACGCCTTGTGCAGCATATCTTAGAGGAAGATCTGGGTGTTTCTATGCTCTGTTACGAGCATAAAAACCCCTCACTGCTTGGGCTGATCATTCAGCAACAGACGTTCAACTGGCAAGATGACCACTCTCACTGCTAAAGACAAGCAAACAGTCAAGGCCTTCTGGGCTAAAGTGTCTGGAAAGTCCGAGGACATCGGCGCCGCTGCTGTAGCCAGGTAATGTGACCGAACTGACTGCTGCAACCTGCTCCAACATTTATAAATGAATTTATGTTGGCTCTCACTAACATTTGTTTTGGTTTGACCCAGGATGCTGGTGGTGTACCCACAGACCAAGACTTACTTCTCCCACTGGCCGGACCAGAGCCCCAACTCTGCTGCTGCCAGGAAGCACGGAATAACTGTGATGGTGGGAGTTGGAGATGCTGTGACCAAAATCGATGACCTGAAAGAAGGTCTCAAGGAACTCAGTCAGCTGCATGCCTTCACTCTGCGTGTGGACCCTGCTAACTTCAAGGTGCAGAGCCAGAGTGATTCAAAGATAATACCTTGAAATGTACAGGAAGTGTTTCTCAAACTTGGGCCGTTGAGAGGTTTCCAGACAGACAACAGATCCATCTGTTACAACCATGCACAACATGTCCTTATGTTTGATGGGTATATGTAACATCTGTGTCATTTTCTTCTTTCACAGATTCTCTCCCACTGCATCCTTGTGGTCATGGCCGTCATGTTCCCCACCGACTTCACCCCTGAGGTTCATGTGTCTCTGGACAAGTTCCTGGCTGCTGTGTCTCTGGCCCTGGCTGAGAAGTACCGATAAGCAGCAGGAGAAGAAGAAGAAGAAGAAGGAGACTGCAGCATGAGATGACATTGCGTTGCATCGTGATTAATAAATGCATTCATGCTAAAAGAAAAGCAACTGTTGTATTCTGGTTTGTGTGCTATGATCATGTCAAATGTCAGAGTTAATCACAACTACAGCACACAGCAGACTTTATAGTCAATCAGAAGAAACTCAACAGGAAACCACTTTGACCTTATTGTTAGTTTGTATGCAGAAAGTCCAAACGTCCTCTTTTGTATGCATTGTGAAATGTCTTTTGGTTTGGACAAAGCAAGGCATTTTAAGACGTCACCCTTTAACCTGAGATTATATTCATTTAACAATTAATGGATTGATTTGCAAAACAATGTGCAGGATCGTCAATGATGAAATCAATTGTTCATCTTAACATAATAGGTTAAAATAATAGGGTCGCTCGGATCAGTTCAAACATTTTCATAATGATTTTAAGAAAACAAAAGTAGAAGACCTATAAAACAGGTAGGTATGTTGTATCAATTTGGCAACATCAAAGTTTCTTCAAAACATTGGTTTCAATTAGATATTTGGTCAGCAAAGAATTTCGTGGTGGTTGTAATGAGTATTTTTCATTTGAGTATTAACAGCTTTTTTGACTACATTTATAATTATTCTTATAATTACAATAATACTTTAAATAATATTACTAATTGTTATAATTATTGTTCTTCTTGTACTTATTATTTTTGTTGTTATTGTTATTATTACTAATAAAATAAAAATGATGATTATTATTAGCATTCTTATATTAATAATCATCATCATTATATTAGTAATAATAACAATAGTAGAAATTAATTGTTACAAGATTTTATCAGCGTTAGTTTTTGGTGTAATTACACAACAACTTGATGGATTTGCTAATTGTTTTATTTGCTTTTGAGACAAAAACAGTTTTAAACAAATGCTCAGCATGTGATGGTCTCGCGTCGCAGCTCTAATGGTACTGTCTTCCCAGGGCGGACACCACCACGGCCAGGAACTTCTGGAAAGCTGCCTGCACCTCACCAGTGAACTCTTTACCCAGCTGAGCAGCAACCACGATGGTCAGGCAGTCGGCCAGGAGCTGCAACACAGCAAGCATCAGAACACATCAGCAGCAGGAAAGGTTGGTCATCTCTGAATATTAATTCTTACATTAGTTCCACAACGGTACCTTGAAGTTGTCTGGGTCCACGTGCAGTTTCTCTGAGTGCAGCACGCTCAGTTCAGTGTAGGTGTTGATGATGTCGTCCATGTTCTTCACAGCCCGGTCCAGACCGTGGAGGATGGTTGTTCCGTGTTTGGAAACCATGGGATTTCCCTTGATCGCATCGGAGTTGTAGAGGTTTCCAAAGCTGCCAAAATACCTCTGAGTCCAGGGGTAGACGACCAGACACCTGAGGAAACACGTGAACACGTTCAAATCAAACGGTTACTTTTTCGAAAAAAAGTTATTTAATGCATTGTGTCTGAAAGAAAACACGTCTCTGTTGCATTATTTTAAATGCAAAACTACAAAGACCCACCTGGCAAGAGCTGCAGGGCCCACCACACCATACTCAATCCTGGAGAAGATGTCCTGAATGGTGCTGCGCTCAAAGTCTGTCCATTCAACCATTTTGTCGCTTCAAGTTTGCAGGTCAGCAGATACTGAGTTCTCTGGCATCAGATGCAACCTTTTAAAGCCCTCCTGCTCCCCTCCCACAACCAGTGAGTGGGTGGGTGGTGGGCCGGGCAAGTTCTATCTCATGGATTGTCAACAGTGATAAGACAATTCGGCGAATTTGCTCCACCTACATTATCTATGAGACGAAGGAAATAGTTAAAGTAATAATTGTTATACAGCAACAGTAGATATCTTGAACGTATCAGTCACAGCATCAGCACCCTGGACAGAGATCTATAATTAATTATACAAAGACCAACTATACTGAGTAATGCTATGAATTATCATTTTAAATGATATTTTCAACTTTTCTTTTAATTACTTTTAATTTCCCTTCACCAGAATAGGTACAGACACATTATCCAGTTTAAGGTAACAGCCCTAGAAGTGTCTGGTTCCCTTTATACATGTTGGTATAGCCTATGAATTCAGTGCCTTTCTCAATCTCAAATCAGAAGATGGATTGAAACCAGTCAGGTAGTATCTCCAGGCTATACACTAACACAAAGGCTGATGCTGAAAAAAAAAATGTTTTTGTCACTTTGGGGTTTAGTGTTGACATCTTGAACATTTCCAAAGTCACCATGAGAAGAATTGTCTGGTTTATCTCATGGGGGCTGCAACCCAACACGCCTTGTGCAGCATATCTTAGAGGAAGATCTGGGTGTTTCTATGCTCTGTTACGAGCATAAAAACCCCTCACTGCTTGGGCTGATCATTCAGCAACAGACGTTCAACTGGCAAGATGACCACTCTCACTGCTAAAGACAAGCAAACAGTCAAGGCCTTCTGGGCTAAAGTGTCTGGAAAGTCCGAGGACATCGGCGCCGCTGCTGTAGCCAGGTAATGTGACCGAACTGACTGCTGCAACCTGCTCCAACATTTATAAATGAATTTATGTTGGCTCTCACTAACATTTGTTTTGGTTTGACCCAGAATGCTGGTGGTGTACCCACAGACCAAGACTTACTTCTCCCACTGGCCGGACCAGAGCCCCAACTCTGCTGCTGCCAGGAAGCACGGAATAACTGTGATGGTGGGAGTTGGAGACGCTGTGACCAAAATCGATGACCTGAAAGAAGGTCTCAAGGAACTCAGTCAGCTGCATGCCTTCACTCTGCGTGTGGACCCTGCTAACTTCAAGGTGCAGAGCCAGAGTGATTCAAAGATAATACCTTGAAATGTACAGGAAGTGTTTCTCAAACTTGGGCCGTTGAGAGGTTTCCAGACAGACAACAGATCCATCTGTTACAACCATGCACAACATGTCCTTATGTTTGATGGGTATATGTAACATCTGTGTCATTTTATTCTTTCACAGATTCTCTCCCACTGCATCCTTGTGGTCATGGCCGTCATGTTCCCCACCGACTTCACCCCTGAGGTTCATGTGTCTCTGGACAAGTTCCTGGCTGCTGTGTCTCTGGCCCTGGCTGAGAAGTACCGATAAGCAGCAGGAGAAGAAGAAGAAGAAGGAGACTGCAGCATCAGATGACATTGCGTTGCATCGTGATTAATAAATGCATTCATGCTAAAAGAAAAGCAACTGTTGTATTCTGGTTTGTGTGCTATGATCATGTCAAATGTCAGAGTTAATCACAACTACAGCACACAGCAGACTTTATAGTCAATCAGAAGAAACTCAACAGGAGGGCTGCACGTCTTAGATTTCCAATAATGATAAGGGAAGATGCAACGCCTCGAATGATCTAGAAAACGAAACGGGTTCATCTCTCTTTGTCCAATATATCGACATACCATTCATATTGATCTCAATGGTGAAGTCTAAAACGAATATGCAAAATGTAAAAAAAGCTATGTGATGCGAATAAACAATAAGCTAATGTTGCATATAGTTTTATCCTTTTTTTTCAAGGCAAGGATGGAGTAAACCATACTTTTGTTGGTAAAATATTTTTTGCCTGATATCTTTTGCAGGAAGAGGCTTGATTTAATCATACTTTGAAAGTCTGCTAGACTATACCAATACAGGTTTTATATCACATGTTTAAAGAAGAAGACTTTCTGTCTGAAGACTTTTCTTTTTGCCGCTGCTTTTAATTGAACTATTTATATCTTAAACTGCACTGTAACTTTTATTCATGTATTTTTCTTTTAATGTTTATTTTATTATCTTTGCTTTTTAAACAAGGTTTTTAAATGCCATTTTCTTAATTTCTTTCATTTTTGTAAAGCACTTTGAATTTCCTTGTGTTGAAAGGTGCTATATAGGTTGTGCGTTGGTGTTTGGATCAGGGGAGCACAGGTTCAAACCCCACTGCAGTCAGCATGTCGTTGTGTCCCTGGGCAAGACACTCCACCCCAAATTGCTCCTGTGGGGATTGTCCACAGTATTGAGTATGTAAGTCGCTTTGGATAAAAGTGTCTAACAAGTAACATGTAATAATAATAATAATAATAATAATAATATAAATAAACTTGCCTTGCCTTAAATTCAGAACATCGTTTTATAATGAATTCCATTTTAAAATGCCAGGTTGTTTTCTTTGCATCATTTAATTCTTAGAAATCTTCCGTTTTGTTTGTTTCTGTTGCAGTGTGTTCCAGTGAGACTTTTTGGCCAAGACGCAGGAGACGTGAGGCGACACAATAGTCGGGTCCGTCGGGGCGTGTTCTTTAGTGTCAGTTTGGTGTGTCCTGACCTTTAAATAACACAGAGGTGGACCTCATTTCAGCACCAAGCGCTGTCCATGTTATTAACACGTTTGAGTTGATTTGGGATTTTAATTGTTTAAAGGTCATGGCCATTTCTACTGATCATAATTATACAGGACTGTCTCAGAAAATTAGAATATTGTGATAAAGTTCTTTATTTTCTGTAATGCAATTAAAAAAACAAAAATGTCATACATTCTGGATTCATTACAAATCAACTGAAATATTGCAAGCCTTTTATTATTTTAATATTGCTGATTATGGCATACAGCTTAAGAAAACTCAAAAATCCTATCTCAAAAAATTAGAATAGTTCCTCAGACCAAGTAAAAAAAAAAGATTTATAACAGCAAAACACAATCAAACATTTGAAAATGTCCATTAATGCACTCAGTACTTGGTTGGGAATCCTTTTGCACGGATTACTGCATCAATGCGGCGTGGCATGGAGGCAATCAGCCTGTGGCATTGCTGAGGTGTTATGGATGCCCAGGATGCTTCAATAGCGGCCTTTAGCTCATTAGCAGTGTTGGGTCTGGTGTCTTTCAGCTTCTTCTTCACAATACCCCACATATTCTCTATGGGGTTCAGGTCAGGGGAATTTGCAGGCCAATCGAGGACAGTAATGCCATGGTCAGTACACCAGTTACTGGTGGTTTTGGCACTGTGGGCAGGTGCCAGATCATGCTGGAAAATGAATTCCTCATCTCCATAGAGCTTTTCAGCAGACGGAAGCATGTAGTGCTCTAAAATCTCTTGGTACACAGCTGCATTTACTCTGGGCTTGATGAAACACAGTGGACCAACACCAGCAGCTGACATGGCTCCCCAAACCATCGCTGACTGTGGGAACTTCACACTGGATTTCAAGCAACTTGGATTTTGCTCCTCTCCAGCCTTTCTCCAGACTCTGGCGCCTTGACTTCCAAATGAAATACAAAACTTGCTTTCGTCTGAAAAGAGGACTTTGGACCACTGTGCAACTGTCCAGTGCTTCTTTTCCTTAGCCCAAGTCAGACGCCTCTTCCGTTGTCTTGAGTTCAGAAGTGGCTTGACCATGGGAATACGGCTATTGTAGCCCATTTCCCGGACACGACCTGTGAACAGTGACTTTTGATACCTGGACTCCAGCTTCAGTCCACTGTCTTTGAAGCTCCCCCAAATTCTGGAAGCGACTCTTCTTCACAATGCTGTTAAGGCTGCGGTCATCTCTCTTGGTTGTGCAGCGTTTCCTGCCACATTTCCCCCTTCCAACAGACTTTTTGTGGATGTGCTTTGAAACTGCACTCTGTGAACAGCTTGCTCTTTGAGAAATGTCTTTTTGTGTCTTACCCTCCTGATGGAGGGTGTCAATGACGGTCCTCTGGACAGCAGTCAGATCAGCAGTCTTCCCCATACTTGTGATTTAGTTTACTGAACCAAGCTGAGTGTTTTTCAAGGCTCAGGAAACCCTTGCAGGTGTTTCGAGTTAATTAGACGATTCAAGTGATTCGTTGAACACCCTACTAGTATACTTTTTCATGATATTCTAATATTTAGAGATAGGATATTTGAGTTTTCTTAAGCTGTATGCCATAATCAGCAATATTAAAATAATAAAAGGCTTGCAATATTTCAGTTGATTTGTAATGAATCCAGAATGTATGACATTTTTGTTTTTTTAATTGCATTACAGAAAATAAAGAACTTTATCACAATATTCTAATTTTCTGAGACAGTCCTGTATTGTTGAGGTCTACTAAAAAATATTGATATGGTGCAATTTTCCAAACTCACATTGGTTTCTCATACAGCATCTCTGTATAGTATGTGTATTCACTCTCTGTCCTACACGCCTTGTTGGAGCTCCTGCCCCCCCCCCCCCCCCCCCCCAGCCCAGTGTGCTCTGATTGGTCAGCTTGCCCACTCTGTTCTGATGAGTCCACCACCGTTACAGCGGAACATCAGTGATTATTTGTTACAATAGCCGCTTTCACACCAAATACTTAGCCGTACTTAGTTCCCAGCACTTAGTTCTCAGCACTTAGTACCCCATGGAACTAAGAGCCGATCACGTTCACACCGGAATAAGTTCCCTGAGGGAAGATTACGCAAATGAAGCCGCTGAAGTCACTTCTTCTTCTTCTGCTTTGGGTTTACTGGCAGGCCACAAACAACTTCACGGCGTATACACACGTAGTTCCCGTCCGGAAGTCCCCGGAGTTGGGGACTGGCTTCAGTAGAAGCTGCTGGGACTCCCAGCAGCTTCTACTGAAGCCTACCGAGTAAATCGCCAGAACGCCGACACCTCCTCATCACTCCACCGCTCCCATGTTTTTTTTTGTGTTGCCATAAGTTATTCTCTCTCCGTTGGTGCGCGGGTCTAATTTTAATAATGCTAATGCCTGCAAATATAATGGCGGCTTCAAAAAACTTTTTCCAAGTTTTACGGGGCGTGGTTTGCAATTCGCCCAGCCAATCAGAAATTGGAACTTTTTTCTCCCCAGGAAAGTACCACCTCTCTAGCAGGCACTAAAAAGGGGGTAAGAGTTCTCTGAACTAAGTTCTCTTTTTGGTGTAAACGCAAAACCTCAGGAACTATCGGAACTAAACGGGAAAGTACGGGGAAAAGTACTCCGGTGTGAGAGCGCCTAGCAACCAGAAAATGACACCAGCAATCAGGGCCGCCCCTCCAGCCAATCACGCAGGCTGCATGGGGCCCCGCCTTGCGCAGGGGTCCCCGCCCAGAGGGCCTCAGCTGCTGTGCGCAGTTCTCCGTTCAGTTCTCCGCGCACCCCCCGCGAGAGTAAGAGGTGACAAGAGGAGCACGTCTGTAACCCGACACCGTTGCAATTAATCGACATCTGACCAATCACGGCTTTGATACGGCCACAAGTGCAGGTGAAGAGATGTCGGTGAAAAGACAATTTCAGTCCGGTGCAAAAAACAAAACATGAAGAAACTAGAGCATCACTCGAAGGTGGGTTATTGTATGAGTCAAATGTACAACTTGCAAATGTTGTATAAGTCAAATTGCCAATTGCCATATTAAAACATTAGCTGCAATTCACGATATGAAGAAGGCAGTCTCTGCATAGCATATAGGCTAATGGAGATGCAGTTATTTCCAGCATTCTTTATTTACCGTCCATTCAAGTCTGTTATTCCTTTTATCTGCTAATGTACAGGAGGAAGAGTAATAAACTGTCTTTCTAGTTGGCTTACATAACAGTTAAAGTTTACAGCCTAAAACACATGGAGCATTTTCCCCCTTTTATTCATTTTTATGTCAATTTGCACATTTCATGGTGATGTTCAGCCTCTCCCCTTAACTCCTAACAGTCATCATCATGTCAACCACAACACAGAGAAATACTGATAGAAATGTGTGATGTGTTGTTGATACATTGCTGACAGAGGGAACTACATTTGAATACAGATTTAAGAAATATCAGTTTTTGAGCATGTCATAAGCATGTTTTGTCTTGACTATATTACAACTATATTACAATAAAACAATACAGTATTTGTATTATTGAATTGATATGATTATCATTATTAGTAGAAGTAGTTTATTTGCATCAATTGTATTTTAATCTTTTTGAGGCTAGTATTTGGCAGGAAATGCAGACGTATTCACCTGTAAACGCATACTGAACGACATACATGCACATTTACCATTTACCTCACTGTATAAAAAAGTAACTATTGATAATAATAATAATAATAATAATAATAATAATAATAATAATAATAATAATAATAATAATAATAATAATAATAAACAGGAATTATATTTGCAAAGTAGCCTGCTTTGTTTCCAGAAAAAAATGTTTCACTCCTGCCGGTTGGGGGGGTGGGGCCTCATCTCACAATGTCGCTCGGGGCCCCAAGTTGGCAAGGGGCGGCACTGCCAGCAATGAGAGCTGAGAATCCTGTATGCTGCCCCAGAACGCCTCCTTGGAGATTTAAATTGTTCCATTGTTTTCTTATTTGTAGTAGGCCTAAATACAGTGACGTATTGGGTATAGTGACGTAACGTCTAATCCGCGGACTTCTTCACACACACACACTCAATCTTTTTTCAGCTGCAGCTCCGCGGATTTCTCAGCCTGAGCTCAGCCTGAGACAACGAGATGTGGCGGGGCTCGGCCTGGGCTCGTTCTGAGCACACACGCAGACTCACAGCCAGTCTGCAGGTGTGTGTGTGCTCGGGCTGGGTTCAGGCTGGGTTTTGCTGGGTCTCGCTGACTCGCAGATCCCCCACAGCAGGCCATCTCACACTGTCCGCTCCAGCAGCGAGCCCCGCAACGTCCCGCCAACACGGCACCCAGTCCCAGACCAGTGGCGTAGCTGTGGGTGGGCCCGGGTGGGCCCACATGCACGTCTGGCCCACCCACAGCCAATCAGCGCTTCATAGCGCAGAGCCGGGAAGCCCAGAAGGAAATGCCACAAACTGCAGTTCATCTAGTGGCCGACAGGGGATGGATGCAGAAAGGAGCAATTCCCATAGACCCCCATGTTAAAATGCCCAACTTTACAGCAGAAATAAACATGTTTCTAGCCTGGATCCAATAAAACTTATTCTGGATATAGTTAGATTCCACCTTCATGACAATGGAATAGGGAGTGCATTTTTTTACCGTGAGTTTTTATAGTAAGTAAAGTAACTTTTGCCGTGAGTGAATGAAAGTATTATTTCTTCTTGAAGTCTGCAGTTTAGCGTGTACACATTTGCTGAATATGAAAACACTCAGTGTGTGCCCATGTGCGACTGTCAAGGATAAACAACCTGTGGCCGCCGATATATATATATATATATATATATATATATATATATATATATATATATATATATATATATATATATATATATATGTCATATGTATTATTGCTACACAAACATTACATTGCAGTTGTAGTGTCGCCAACTCCGTTTCTGGTATGCAAAAAGACAGCAACATGCGTCTTTTAGATCTTTCCAGACGAGAGATCTCTCTCCCCCGTCCGTGTGCGAGGGGGCGGGGCAGTTTACACACAAGCACTTGCTAGATGCATGCAACACATACATACGTGTACACACACACACACACACACACACACACACACACACACACGGAGGAGATGGCGGAGAGAACGCACTCCAAGGTGTGGTTAAACTATAGCCGTGTCGATGTGGACAATGCTCGTTACCAAAAGTGCAATAAGTGTTAGCATGGAAGGGCGGTAACACGAGCAATTTGTCAAAACATCTTGCAAAAGTGCACCACATTCAGACGGAGAAATGCACCGGGTTCGACTGTCTTTCTAGTAGCTCTGTAGCCCCGTCCACGAGTAACGTTTCCACGTCAGGTGTTATGTATGCTAGCAGCAACACACGGTTCTACATTATACAAACATGGGTTAATGATTAGAGGCAACGGAGTTACTCTTTATTTTGTTAAAGTTTCAGCTATTCTGTTAACAGTTCTGTCATCAGATTATTTAATACGATTTGTTAAAACATTGTTGTTTCTTTTGATGTGAAATATTATGTATTTAATTTAAATAAAAAGCAATGTTAGTTTTGTTCACAATTTGTTTAGTAAGTTTACCTTATTTTTTTCTCCAAAAGAACCGATAAAAGTACCGTTAAAAGGACCGGATCGATAAGCGCTATCGATAAAAGTTAAAACCTTAACGATACCCATCCCTGTCAGTTTTACACACATTCTGAGGCCGCCGTGCCTTCTGTATGTTTTTATTTTCCCTGCTAATTTATGCTTATGTTCCATTAGTGCATTAAAAAATCATTAAAATCATTAATGAAGTTTCAGCTCAGACCCCACGCTTAATATGTCTCCCCCTGGCCCACCTACATTTACCTACACCACTGCCCACGCAGGTCTTTTCTGTGTTAGAGTTTTACTCGCTACAGGGTGTACTTTGAGGGTTTGTGACTCTGCAGCCCGTTTACATGCATAAAAAGCTACATAACTCACAAGATGATGGTTAATACACGGAAAAGCATGACATGGGACCATATCCCATGACCATGGGAGAATCTTGCAGGTTTTTTTTTTTTCTACATTTATGCTTAAACTTGTTTGAAAATTACAGTTTAAAAGTGAATGTAGGATTTGATATGTTTTAGGAGACATAAGGGCAGGAATTCAGAGGGAAAGGAGCAATTTTGAGCTCTGCTCTTAAAAACGGCTTTTTTTTAAGGTCATACGTCAAACGCGTCATATTACATCACAAAGGGTAAACATCTCCGCTCTCTGACCGCGGGTATAGTTAGTAGTTGCGTTGAGTTGAGCGGTTGTGTTTTAGTGAGCTGGTATTTTTCGGTAGTTTTACATTGTATTTCACCATTTGTGATCATGGTGCAGTATTGTGTTTGTGCAGGTTGCACAAATACCAGCCTGTCAGGACATCGAGTCCACATTAAAAAGGACCGGAGCTAGCGTTCGTTCCTGGGTGCGTTGTGAATCTACCTCCCTGCAGCACATACTCTCCACAGCTTTATCAGGAAACCGTATTACATCTCTCTCCACCCCCGTGGAGCCGTATCTCGCGTCTCTCCTCCGGTACACAGCACCGCAGTGTGGAGTTGCATTAGGTAACGCGAGATACGGCTGATGCGCATTAGTTTCTGTTATGGATCAGTATCAACAGTCCTGCCAGTAACGTTACTATATTATCAATGCTACTTTAGTTATAGCCTGATGTATGATAGCTAACTTCACAATGTTGTGATGTGACGTTAGCTAACATTCTGTAGCTAACGCCGGTCACTCACCAAGATAGCTGCCCAGTTCTCCACCGGTTCTCCTCACACCACAGCTCAATTTCTCTCCGATGGCCGTTATTTCTTCTAATCCTTGGCTGCTCCTGGTCTCTTGGACGCCTAGCAGGCTCATAATTATAAGGTTGTGGTCCGTCATATGCATTTTAATATTCATGTTCAACTTCTTCTGTGTCTTCTGTGTCGAAACTAGCATTGGGATCCATGTTTATTAATACGTTACACCGGCCGCTCTCCCCCTTGTTTCCCCCATGTTACGTCACACACGGGAGGTCACGTGCCGAGGCTTTTTTATGCGGAAGTGAACATTTCTTACAAAAACGATGCCAGATGTCACTGTAGTGTATATTTCTGTATATTTTTTTGAAAATCTAGTGTATTCATCATTTTCCTACAAATGTATTCACAGGTGTCTTTAACCTGGAAGTTGCTCTTTAACTAGAGTAGACCCAACTGCTCCTGTCTGAAGGTGAATCGGATATTTTGTACAATAACATGTTGGTGCTATAAGGAAAGATTGTTCTGAAGGAGTCCTGAAAAGACATGCTGCATAATATAAAGATATGAAAAATGTCCTCTTTCTCTTTTGAAACGTGCTGAGGCTTCTCACTTAGAACATAGCTCCATCTTGTGGCAAGACAACTAAAACACAAGGCATTCAAATAGAAATCAGCTCTGCCATATAAGACTTAAAATGGTGCTTTAGATATTTCCCCTTACAGTAGAGCCAATGCCGGCTGCAGTTAGTGTTATAAGAAAAACAATACATTTTTACTCAATCTTTTCTACTTTTACTAGACATGGAGATCAGGGGAACAGACACCAAGTCAACTGTTGTTTGCATGAAAGTAAACAATTATCATCTGCCTTTTACTTTTACTTCGTCAGTTGGTTGTAATTCGTCCCTTTGAAAATGTAATTGCTTTCTTCCTTTCTAATGTTCTTCCCTTATGATGAATGCAAATAACATGAGATAGAAAGAAGAGGAAGAAAAGGTTTGCAATGAGTCTTTAAAGAAAAGCCAATCCCATCTGAATACTAAAATAGTAAAATAATACTAAAAGTTCCAAGCATTTTCAGACTAAAACTTAAATCTATCTTGCAATATTACAAAAAAATGTAAATGGAAGAGTACTGTATATAATCTTACATCAAATAATTAAAAGTAGTATGACAATCATCAAAACAACAAAACCCAATAAAACACAGATAGCTCTTCCCATTTATGTACATGTAAAGTTTATTATGAATTGAAGGTTTCATTGTCATTCAGGTGAGTGTGAGGCAGCAGGAGATGGTGTCACGATTCTCATGTTATGTCACGTTTATAGTTTTGTAGGTTTGGGTGTTTTTGCTGTTTTCCATGTCATGTTTTCCTTTGGGTTATTGTCTGGTCCTTTTCCCTGTGTTTTCCTCTTGTCATTAGTTTCCCTGGTGTGTCTAATTGTCTGATTATGTTCACCTGGGCCCCTGTGTTTTCTCCTCCCTCCTCACCTGTGTCTTGTTGTGTGATTGAGTCTTGTGTGTATTTAAGTTCTGGGTTGTCTGTCTGTCTTGGTCGGTTCGTCTTGTTCCCTGACTAGTTCTGCGGTGAGTGTTCTGTTTTGTCATTGTACACATATATCATAGCCTTGAAATAAAGGAAGTTTCTGTTTATATCTGCATTTGGGTCCTGCTTGTTTCACAAACCGTGACAGATGGACTCAAACGCAGATAGTCGAGACATTAAACATGATCTTAAAATATATTTTATATATATATATATTTTGTTTTTTGCATTTTGTTGTAATCATTATTTTTAATACTTTCTGCTGACACTAGGTGGGGCTGTGCCACTTGTAACCATTAATAGACTATGCTGATGCAAATGAAAGAAATCACGAAAACGCCTGTGGCCATTTTTGGCTAATGTTCCTCACTCAATGATTTGAATTTTCAAGCAGTCTGCCAATAGCCAAATCATTGCGTTAGGGCTGTTTGAGTTACGGCCAGGACAGAGTGCTAACGTCATATAGTAAGGACTTTTTGTTATATGGCATTGAGAAAACCCTGATAAGTGGATTTCTGTTGGTTAAACTTGGTTGTATGCTTGCTACGCTTAATATATTTGTGCATGCATGACAACATATCTCATATGACTGATAAAGTTGATTAAAGTAAAGACAATTTAAAGGCGAGTGGGATTTGATGTCATACCAAAGAGTGAGGAAACGACTCAAATCTGAAGGATATTTTAATAATCTTCTTGTTTTGTTCTGTCATATAATCGTCAGGGCCTAACAAATTGTTTACTTTAATCATCCACTTGAATGAAGGACCGAAGACAGAGAATATCCCTTGAAATAACAGCTGTGGTTCAGTTAATGTTGTCAAGTTATATTTTGTATTTTACCTGGCAAAGTTGAGAGGTCCATTAGACCCCTGCAGCGACACTCAGCATCTGCCCATTCCACATTGGTGTTTCCTGTGTGTGACAGTGTGTCACCAGATGTGAACAGATGTTGTATTGTTTCGCGCACTTGTCCTTAAAGCTCCGCCCCATTGTACTGAGCTGGATCAGCTGGCAGCGTTTAGGAGTTAATGACACCCGAAATCAACAATCAAATCTTTAAACACTTTTTATGATTACCAGGTCACACATATTACCCAGAGTCATTTCTAAAGCTAATGTAATGTATGTCAGGGCAGTATAGCAAGTGGGGGTACCACTTTACAATAAGACTACCCTTATAAAGGATTCATAAAGGGCTTATAATTAGGTTATGAATTAGGTTTCAAACACTTTATTAATCATTATGAACCATTTATAAACCAGTTATATACATCAACACAGGCTCACTATTTGGCACGATGTTGTAGTATGTAATATGTAATATTATATATATATATGTAATACATATTGATACAGTATATTGGCTACTTAGCGAGAATCAACTCAGTGAACAACAGATACCAAGGATGCTGCTGATGAAGAAGATGAAGGTAGCCAATATAAGGCTTAGCAGTACAGATAAATGTGGGCTCACTATTTGGCAAGCAACTGGTGACTCCTAATAAGAATATTAATAATAATAATACATTACATTTATAAAGTACACAAGTAATACAATCATACAAATAGAATGTAATATACTTCAAACACACAGGCACGTGTTTGTGGTGATGCTGTCTGTAACTGCTTCCCTCTGACCGGATCCGCCCAGGGGCGCCGCCAGGGATTTTGGGCCCCATGAAAATATATCACATTGGGCCCCACCACCAGGCACAGGCCACTTTGTTTATAAATTACCTCGAGGGCCGTACCAAATGGTCTAGCGGTCCGTATACGGCCCGGGGGCCGGAGGTTCCCCACCCCTGCTTTAATATAATAACATTAGTATTAATATCATAACCAAAATGTCGGTGATTAACATGTAGTTTACCTAATACAGACTCACTCAACGCTTCAAACTGTCCATCATCCAAATAGACTAAAAGCAGTTTTTTGTTTTATATAGATCATTGGCTATGTGGGAAAATACTGTGTTTGAAATGTATAATTAAAATTAGATGTTAGCTTTTAGTTTTTATATATATATATATATATATATATATATATATATATATGTGTCTCCCTTCAAATATGTTAAGTGGCATGTCATTCAACACAATGCTGCTCACCTCCTTCAGTTGGGAGAAAAGCTGGTTCAGGTTCAGCATTATGGGCGCACAGGGCTGCTGGTTATGGCTAGAAAGGATCCGTCTTGTGTAAAACTCTCGCGAGAGAGTCAATGACAGGGAGTGTGATTGTTGAAATAGGGTGTTAGCGGTCTTGCTGGTGTTCAAAGAAGAATGACAACACTTTAGATCACCAACACTATGGTTTATTTTTTATTCACAGGCAAGTCAACGTTGTCCCAGTAAAAGTCCAAAGATAGCTCCTGGTGCAATAAAATGTTCCCTTGCAGTGTTTTACTATTATGTCTGATGTTTCTCCATTAATATTGCTGCTACATTAATGTGTATGTTGCATCATGTTACTGCTGTAGATGTGTTTCCGAGCCGAGGCTTTGGATAATTAATTTTTGGAAGAAAATAAGTTAAATTAATCGTAAGTTTAGTGAGTACTTTATCAATATAACGGTCTATTAATGTTAATTATTGAGGATTGATGAAAGGTTACTTACATTTTTTTTCTTAATGTTCTAAACATTTTGGGGCCCCCGTCAGTCACGGGCGCTTAGAATCGTCCTAACTTTTCACCCCCTTACGGCGCCCCTGGATCCGCCCTTTAAAAGCACTATAGATAAGCATGTGTGCAGTGTGGGAATCTTCACCTCAAATGACCAAAATGACCTTAATTTCTTGTGAAAAACGTGGTGCAGGCCTGGAAGATATACTTCAATGGAATACCTGATTTGGACTCTGGGTGTGGCACAGAACCAACTATTATTGCACAGAGCTGTAAACTTGTACGAATCCATAGGTTACATTTCTTCACCATTCCATAAGACCGGGTTGTCTTATGGGCATCATAACCAAATGAATGAAATCATGAATACATGAAAAACTAGAGCCAATATTTGAATACTCCGGATACCTATTTAACTATTCATGATGTTTAATGACTTTTCAGTAATTTCATTTATTTGTTTCATATGTTTTGTTTAGTTTCAGTGTGTTTTTAAAAACAATTAAAATATTTAAAATTAAAAGTTAAATTAATAATAATACAAATCATAATAAGCATAGCAACTATAATTACAATACAACTATAATGAGTATGAATATGTAGTATACTTATTATTATTTTTTAATAATATTAACCATAATATGATTATGGTTATTATTATTATAGGTTGTATTATTGTTATTACTATTATTATCATTATAGTTATTATTGTTCTTATTGTTATTATTATTATCATCATCATCATTATTATTTTTATCATCATTATTAGTATTATTAGTATTATTATTATTATTATTATGTGTTTGTCTGCTCAAAAATACAACGTGTTGATTTATACTTGTGATGTTATTTATAGCTAAATAACTGTATTTTTTTCAATCATATTTCCATTATGTGTTGTATGCAGATACTCAATTAAAGCTTCCATATCAGAAATGTTTTTGTCAATACAGAGGATGATTAATAATAAGATAAAATATTATATATTTTGTATTAAGTCCAAATTGATAATTGTAAAAATATAAATGAAGAATATTTATTGAAAGATTCTTATTCTGGGCCAAGTTAACTTTAGATTAGTGTTAGAACTCTTACCAACCTTGTTTACAGTACAAAACTGCTAGTAGGCTATTAAACTTGAACATAGGAGGTCATTGCTTATAGCCAAAGTATTTATTGCCAATTAAAGTGTTTGAAATATAAATGCTTCCTCTCAGTTGCCAGCACACTTTTACATTTAAAGGCGTCATTGTTATTAGATATTTTTTTTTACATCCAAAAAGTATGCAACCTAACTTAAATTAACTTTGAGTTTCCTAAGTGAAAATTAATGATTAACGTGTGGTTTTGTCGCGTATGACAAACGAGTCTGCAGAGCCACCCTGATAAGTTTATCTCATGCAAGCTACATCATTGGAGCCTGGCCAAATGTTGTGTGCCTATCTTGGAGGTGGTCCGGTCTCGCCCTTGCAATGTTTCATGTATAAAAAAACCAACGTTCGGGCTGATTTGCATTCAACCAAAAACTCTTCAGGCAAGATGAGTCTCAGTACTAAGGACAAGGAAACAGTCAAAGCCTTCTGGTCTAAGGTCTCTGGCAAGTCCGAGGACATTGGCAACGATGCTCTGTCCAGGTAAATATATCCCATTCAGCGAGATATACCCTGCTCCTAAAATATCTGTTTATTTTGGTATCCTATCGATTATTCACTCACTCACATGTACCTACTTCCCAGGATGCTGGTGGTGTACCCGCAGACCAAGACCTACTTCTCCCACTGGAAGGAGTTGACCCCCGGATCTGCCCCGGTGAGGAAGCACGGAATGACTGTGATGAAAGGAGTTGGAGACGCTGTGTCCAAAATCGAAGACCTGACCGCAGGTCTCATGGAACTCAGTGAGCTGCATGCCTTCACTCTGCGTGTGGACCCGGCCAACTTCAAGGTAAGTAAATGACGATGATAAAAACATGATTGTCGACAGACCAGAGCAGGAAAAGAGGAAGCTGTAAATGTCGATGATGCACATTAGATGTTATTTTTATTTTGTTTAGCCTTTAGTCTTTAGC
This sequence comes from Notothenia rossii, assembly GCF_949606895.1. Taxonomy (NCBI): domain Eukaryota; kingdom Metazoa; phylum Chordata; class Actinopteri; order Perciformes; family Nototheniidae; genus Notothenia; species Notothenia rossii. Next base: position 19,674,970 of record NC_136906.1, read on the forward strand.
CTCTCAATCTTCTTTGTAATTTGTTATAATACTCAATATGTGTTATGGACGACCAATAGTTAAATATGTTATTCTCTTTTCACAGATTCTCTCCCACAACATCCTTGTGGTCTTTGCCATCATGTTCCCCAAGGAATTCACCGCTGAGGTTCATGTGTCCATGGACAAGTTCCTGGCTGCTCTGGCTCGTGCCCTGGCTGAGAAGTACCGATAAGCAGCAAACAGGAACAAATGACGGACGCACGGGCTTCGATACTCTGTCAATCTGAATGAATAAAAATATAAAATGCAAAGGAAATTATTTGTGTGGTGAAGTGAATTTTTTACATGCAGATCAATTAAAATGGTGTCAGGTCAAGATAATGAGTAGCCTCATTTAAAAAAGATACATTGGAATAACGCATGTCAGCGATATTTCAACATAAACCCATGTACAGTATAGCTATGGAAAAACAAGAGCAGGTTTAGCGCACAAGCCCTTATAGGTGCTTATGAGACTGTTTAAAAACATATTAGAGATAAACGTTTTTATTTGTATTATCTCAATAAAAACTAGGACAACACATATTGACACAAGAGTTAAATGTCAATTTTGTTTAGCTGTACAGCTCCTGTCAAAATTGAAAATCACTTTAAAAAACACGAAAAGAAAAAGGGTCCTTCAATTTTGATCAACATTATGCAGAATTGAAAATCTCTTAGTGCTATATGATGTCTTATTCTTTTTGTAGTATTTTAATATATAGGCATTAATATTTATAATATGTAAATATTGACCCATCCATCATCATTTAATAATTATATATAAATGTTGTGTTTTATTTTGTTGCTCTTCCTTTATATGTGTGTAGGCTACATGATGGCCAACACAGTGCTTGTGTTTTTTGCTTTAACAGGGTAAGCAGGAATCCTGAAGTCAAATGTTGAGACTTTTTTAAGACCTCGTCGCCACTTGGAGTTTTAACCGGTTACATTGGCGACACACTTCACCTCACATTTACTAGTATTGATTGTCCTTCCTCCTTACCTTCCAACCATTTGGACGCAAACTTGTATTCCCCCATAACGATGTTGTTTAACAACCGGCGTAAACGGACCTAAGCGCGCTATCAGTCAGTGAGCGTGCGATGTCCTGTTCAGATGACGTCAAATCCAACGGGATGCCATAAATAAACTACACATAATCACACTACACACCAACGCAATTATTGCATGCAGGCAAACTTTAGAATACAACCTCTTTGGACAATTTATATACTTATTGAAAAAAAGCTGCAACATGTAATACCTTGGAAAATGCCGTTTAATACTTTTTAATAGCCTTCATTTCGCTAAATTGATTCATCAACTTTTAATACTTGTTAAGACCCCGCGGACGTCCCGTTTAAGGTTATTCTACACCACGAAGTTTCAGTAAGAAATAATATAAAAATGTAATGTCATAATGATATTAGCACATACACTATATCCTTATTATACATCATAATGTAACAATTTAAAATGTCGTCAGTGCGTAAAGCTGATGATACCAATGCACTTAAAGTCAGTAATTAAAATGCAGTAGCCTACTTTTACTGATCTTATTTTTGCAAGTCTATTGGAACTTTAAGGGTATTTAAAAAACCTATTCCACCATGCATTATGTAAAAGGTTTTCACACAAAAAATGGACATGTTTCTGGTTTGACCATTAACACAAACAGGGAGAAGATACAAGTTGTTTATGCTTGTTTTATTTATTTATGCCTTTGAGACATTACAAAAAAACAGAGGTTTTCCAGCACAGCATGTGATGGTCTTGCGTCGCAGCTCTAATGGTACTGTCTTCCCAGGGAGGACACCACCACGGACAGGAACTTCTGGAAAGCTGCCTGCACCTCACCAGTGAAGGTGTTTCCGAACCGACCAGCAACCACGATGGTCAGGCAGTCGGCCAGGAGCTGCAACACAGCAAATATCAGGACAAAATCAGCCACATGAAAAGTTGGTCATCTCTGAATATGAATAATTAAATTAGTTGCACAACGGTACCTGGAAGTTGTCGGGGTCCACATGCAGTTTCTCGGAGTGCAGCACGCTCAGTTCGGCGTAGGTGTTCTTGATGTCGTCCATGTTCTTCACAGCCCGGTCCAGACCGTGGAGGATGGTTGTTCCGTGTTTGGAAACCATGGCATTTTCAGCAATCGCAGCGGCGTTGTAGAGGTTTCCAAACTTGCCGAAATACCTCTGAGTCCAGGGGTAGACGACCAGACACCTGGGTACAAATAAAAAAACAGATTAATTATTTTGTGCATTTCTTTTACGTGAAATAATAGCCTACCAATAAATAAATAAATAAATGTGACTGACCTGGCAAGGGTTGCAGGGCCCACCACATCATACTCAAGCTTTGAGAAGATGTCCTTGATGGTGGCGCGCTCGAAGTCTGTCCATTCGACCATTTTGTCGGCTTTAGATTTGATTCACAAGTCGTGTGCTGGTCTGTAGCAGATGCAACTTTTAAAAGAACCGTTTCACTCCTCCCAAAATGTGCGATTTGAATCCAATTCAATCATTGGATAGAATTAGAGAGTGGGTTGGCCAAGTATTACGCTTTTGCCAAATTGATAAGGAAAGGACACATCTGCAATACTTAGATTGTGTCCGAAACCGAGGATATTAAAATGTTGGCGGTTGTTTATCTGTTTATATCAAGATATGGGCCTAGATCAAACAAAAGAAAACATAAATTGCTTAAGTGTGGTCAAAAGAACACGATAGTCTGTATGAAAAACGAATAGCCTAACTGCTTATGGGTGTCCAGTTTCTTTTTTATGATAATTTCTCAGGGGAATAACCAATTCGACATAACGGTCGTTTCAGTGTTATACATTAATTTATCTGCAAGAAATACGTTTAAGAAAAAGTAAATGATGTGTTTTTTATTATATGATGATCCATATCACCGAGAAAGTATAAATCCGGGGCGCTCAGACGCACACACGCTCTGACCGCTGCATAACTCCATTTCATGCAACTATTTGCTCATGTGGTGTAAAACCAATTTGCATTATCCCCACTGATACATGCACTCGTTCGAGCTCAATTTAACCTACATTGATCAGACTGTACTATGATTGCTGCAATTGATTTCAAATTGACACTATATCACCGTTCACGAATTTGAAAGAAATGTCCTGCTGTAGCCTATTTATGGCACTTTAAATGATATGGATATGGATTCAGATCATGAGATAAATATGAGGATGTAAGTCATTAAACTTAGCTTCACATTTCAAGATTTTACAGTAAAGTGATGTAGCCAAACATTAATGCATTTATAACCATATATATCATACATTCTTTTCAAAATATGCTAATGAAGAATTAGTACTTTTAAATTAGGGAAATGTTAAAGCTGACATAATTAAAAGTTAATAATTAAAATAATAATTACGTTATAGACTAACTGACTAGGGGAGCCCTGACAGATATGGGAGGGGATCCTCTGGCCGCTTGCTCTGTTCCATCCGGACATTTTTCAACGTGACACAAACAAACGCAGCAGGACGTGCGGTAGGGAGAACAACAGTGTCAGACCTTCAAGTTAATTCCAGTTAAAGTATTATTTGTTCAAGTATTCATGTATAGCAGACATTAATGCACCTGCAACCAGCTAACCGTTACTGCTCGGTCTAGGGTTACAGCTTGCATTCTCTCAGCTAACGTGAAGTTAGCTAGAATGCTAGCACTATGTTCAACCCATTAGCCGGTTTACCAGATGACCCACAATCCATGTACAGTCAGTCACAAAACAGCGTGTACAAATCTGGCGACAGAACCAGCCCTATTAGCGTCATACTGGTAAGCTCTGGCAGCAGAGGGAACAAACTACTTTTCCGATATCCCTTCCAAAGAGTGGCTGAATGTCCGTCATCTCTGACAGGTAGGTGTAGCACAAGCTAGGTTAACATTAACCAGGATTCCTTAGTTCATCTCCTAAATACTTTATTTAAGAAATAAACTCTGCCTGAGGTCTCATTTTCACATAATGACACATTTAAAAAACATTGTCAACGTTCCAATTTCCCCCCAACATAAAATCAGCCCTGCAACATATTTTATCTGTAATGCTAACACTAAGAAAAGTGTGACTGTAATTTATTTCAGGAAGGGATGTCATGGCCCGCAATGACAACTTTGTCTGTTATGCATTTGTTGTTGTACTTGTTTGTGCTTAGTAAATTGTAATTTACCTATTTGCTCCAATTGAGTGTCATTTTGTAGTACTTGTTAGTTTGCCCACACCCTGATGAGTCTGAGATCTGACTTTTATGTAAAACTTTCATATCAAAGCTTTCACGGCAACATATGGAAACCTTGGGGTAGTTCCTAAATGATTACATAAATACTGGAAAACTGCTTAAGCAAAGAACCCAAGTGGTCACACATAACAACAGAAAGAAAGACTCAACCAAGCTCAACTCAATAGCTTTGTTATTTAAACATCTTGTTTTTAGGGCTCTATAGAACTATAGCATTGTTATTTAATCTCCACCCATGTATTTCTAATTGGCTTTAATAATCTTGTGAACTAATATAATATAATTTATTTCCACAAGCAAAACAGCGAAGTCCATATGCTCTGAACACAACCGGGGAAGGTCTTGACGATCAGGATGGTGATTCAAGGTATTTTATCGGTCTTCATTTCATATTACAGGTCTTTTTTTAATGCATTATTAAGAACATGACTGTAGGTGGACACAAAACCCATTCTAAGATCCACATTCACACCAAATGTCATTAGTTCTTTCCTCCATTTTGCATTGGATCTTATTTTATATGTTCAAGAAAGTTGTCATAGTTTTCAAGAGGAATTAAGGCCTTGCAGCCCCATAATCATTTACATGTATGGAATTGAGTTTCATAAAGCTTTTTTAATAAAAAAAAAAAAAGCTTTATGGCTGGTACTGCAAAATATGCTCACAATATTTCTAAATGTCCCTTGAAATGTTTCATAGCACCAGCTGCGGTTTAAATAGGCTCACTTATCTGTACTGGTAATAAACACAAGCCTGTAAACCTTCACTTAAGATGAATAAATAAACTAATACAGTGTATTGATGAATCCAATTGTATTCATCTTATCCATTTTTTATTTGTGAAATAAAAGATAAAGGGTTGACTTTTTTTATCCACTGAGGAAAAGAAGAGGACAACTCAAGTCAGGTTGATCCATGTTCAGATCAGTCGACAGCTAAGTCATGTATTCCACTGTGGTTAATGTTAAGAAGGAAATTATAAAGTGAAAACAAATTAAAGTTATGAGATTAAATTATTTAAAGTATGCAAAGGACTCTGTTATATAGCCACAATTAGACAATGAACATTTAAGTGTTAAAACTGAATAATTTGACATAACAGAGAAGAGTGAGAGAAGAGTGAGATATGGTTAAATATTTCCCGCAGTGTGTTGGACACCAGCAGGCTGTGTTACACATATAGAAATATAAGATTCAGGTTAGGTGTTAGACTTGTCCTCTGAGCTTTTCACGATTCACGGCTGTGCTTTTAGTACTGACGGTTTTATTCAGCATTTAGTTTTCGTCATGCTTTTACTTAATGGATGGTAATGCTGGCCCCTCATTGGTTGGCAGAAGTTACTTTGGTCACAGGGTGTTAGAAGCAGATAATTACAATTATGTTTTATTAATTCAGCTCACTGACCATGACGAGATAAAACGGTCCGACATTTTCTTTCTTGGGCTCAGTTTTCCCTACTGAAGAACAGGTTTTATACGAGTTACATTTACAAAATATTTGACCTTAATGACCTTGAGTGAGTATTATACTCAATCGAGTCAAGGGTCATAATAGGTAAATAATATATACTGGGAGGAGAAAATTAAAGTAGCAAAACCAAATCTTATAAACTTATTTGACTTTAAATTATTATTAGCAGCCATTTGGAACCAGAGTTAAGCTGATACAGTAGATTTATGAACATCGTTTTTGTCTTATGTAAGACCCGGCCGTATCAGTTTAAAGTCATACACTAGCAAAGACCAGTATAAGTGGTGTTCATTATATATGTGGCTGGTTATAAGTCACTGCTTGCGCTAGTTTATCTTTCTGAGGAATGTTTACAGTTTGGGTGTCTTCATGAACATTTTTATTTGGCTTTAAAGATCACTTATCTATTAAAAGGATAGCTGGATATTCTAAAGTGGGGGTTGTATGAGCTACTTTTCTATTAGTCAGTGTGTATCGTCAGTAGATGGCGGTTGGCCGGCCCCCAGTTTGGAGAAACCAGCTCGTAAGCAATGCATTAAACTGCTGTGGGCTTGCAGCATATTTAAGCCGCGTAAAAACTCAGTTTGAAAGGATGCTTTTTGAGAAATATTGCCACACTTTACCTTACCATCAGACGGAAAACTGAAGCCACTATCTATGCTCTCCCCTAGCCGCCTCCTTCATTGGAAAAAGTATTTAAAACTATTTTACCTTTCAGATCACAGACATTTTTTAGTCTACAGATGCCTTCATTGGTTTGTGTTATTGTGTGACATGGGGTGACTACATTTTTTGTAACACCAAAGTCAAAATAACACAAACAACCAATAGAGGCAGCAGCAGAGCAATACTCAATCAATGTCCGAGCCAAGTTAACATCATTCTCTTAGATAATCAGCACTACCGTAAACCACATCATTAAAAAAACATTTATTTAATATACATTCCTTTGCTTTCTGGCCCTAACTCCTGCCTGTTTCTCTAAACTGTGGACTGACCGCCATCTCCTGCAGGTGTATGGATATGTATCTCACACAGCTACACTCCAAAATCTCCAAATAATCCCTTTATCTGACTTGTTTCAACATGAATCAAATAAGGTTCGGTCAGGGTAAACTGGTGTTTGCTCAAATCAGAAAGAAGACCAGCCTTTTCCCATCACAGTGTCACATGTTTGTTCGGGTTGTTTTGATGTCCATTTTCTGCATTCAGCCCAACTGTGTGTTGCATTTTCCCTTTTGTTTGCTTTTTTTCTTCTTTTTGATGGCCCAATTCCCATTTCAGAGAACAATCTCCACTAACTGACGAACAGTTCGTAGCAGGGTAAGACCAAATCATTCTAAACCAATTTCCTTCGCTTAGATCACCCCTGTCTTTTTTTTTATCCCCTTCTTTCCTTTTTGTGTCCTGTACGGATCCCCAACCCTGATCTAAGTCAAATCCTTGTGATGTATTTGTAGCAGATCCAGTGAATCAGAGCCTTGATTAATTCAGAATTGCATTTGTTCTCCTCTTTTATCACCAAAAAATAAAGAAATCCGATAGTTAAACGGTATAATTAACCTTTTAATTCACATTGATTACATTTCCTGTAGTATGAAGACTCATTACCAAACACAATATAAATCAAATGCAATACAGCCGCTGCTACACAATCTTTTTCAATTGTGTTGCTGAGGTAAGTCTTTTATGTGTTTAATTGTTCTTGAAGTTAACGCCTTGATTTTTGTCCCTTTTGATTTCAGCATGAGTAACTTAAGTCAAACCAGCATGTGTCTTTCACATTCTTCTTTCATACAGCGACTTCATTGTTTCTGCAAGGTGGCCTCTTCCTCTTTCCTCCTCTCCAGTAGCACCACAAGAGATTTCATTTCTACTGTCATTGATCAATTACATTACAGGCATCTGATAAACGCAGCCCGTCTTATAGACAGGATCGTGAAAACATTTAAACCAACAGCTAATTTAGACTTTCTTACGTGTCTCAGCTGTTCCTGTGCTTTGACCCCTGATCCCACTGTTTCTAATTGAGTCTGTTCTTCCTTCTTTAAGGTTCTCCGACATCATCCTCGCCACCATCCTGGCCACCAAATCTGATATAAGTGGTAAGAAGTTCGAACTGAAGATAGACAATGTTCGATTCGTGGGTCACCCTACGCTCCTTCAGCACCCTCCCATCATTCAGGTAAGGAACACAATGTGTCTCAATAAAGTTATTCTGGATTTAAACTTTTAGTGTAAACAAATAATCAAACCAATCTTAAATAAGGCAATCATCATTCATTCATTAAATAAATTCTGAAAGATAGCAACTTTGTTAACCTGTTCTTCGGTACATGATAGTGTCTGTATATGTTTGCCTCTGCGCTGATCAGCAATCCTATATCCTCCCATCTTTATTAGACATCAAGGATTTACAATATCAATAAAAAGAGCCATTTTAAATTCTCTTAATATTATTACTGTAATATGTGTCTTGCCTTCGGTCTTGATGGCAATTTCCATTATCAACGAGCCTCAACATATGCAAGCTTTAAACTTTGGCATGATGGTCTGAACATCAGCAGCTCCCCCTGTTGGCACTTCTCTGTGACAATGAGAACAACAACAATGTGAAAAACAATGCACTACAAATAACATATTCTATTAACAACTGCCTCTCTGAGAATAACTGGAACAACTTGCATTACACTGAATTTAAATCCAACTACGCCTCCTGTTCTTGACTTATCAGAATGAGTCATTTCAGGCTCTATTCAAAGTAAACATTTCACGTTTTTAAATAGGTTGTTTTGTTGCAGAGATTTGTTCTGTCGTGGTATAACATTTGTTTGTGCACATTTTATTTTTGATATATTTGTGAATGTAACTGTTTTTTTAAACTAAGTTGATATGTATACATTTTGATGCTGTAGAGAAGTTCATTTTACATTGTTTATGTAAATAGTTTATTTCAAGCATCTTGTGAAAAAAATGCTTTTCTGTCCAAAGGTTTCGAAGACAGATCCTTCCCCTAAGAGAGAATTGCCTACGATGATCTTGTTTAACGTGGTCTTTGCACTGAGGGTAGGTAAAACACATCATTTAGATTTTAAATAAATCCGTCTGCTCTAGATTTGAAATAAACTGTGCATAAACGTTAATATTCACAATACAGATCTAATATATACATTTTTAATGAATGCACAATGAAGTTGGCTGGCTGAGGGTGGGAGACCAATATGATTGTTAATCTACGTGTGCTGTGGATGGGAGGGGTGGGAGTGATAATATTCCTGTTACTCTATCTATCTGAGAGAGCATGGGAGCTCAGAGGAGAGGGGCCGATGGGGCCTTAATCACGCTGTCCAACACGACGTGCTCCTCCCATGCTGAGTCACTGTACCCAGAAAGACAGTACAGCTGAGCTGAGAGGGGGCGAAAAGTGCTTAGTCATGTTTAGTCAATGCCATCTACCGAGGAACTGTGGTAGTTACCCTGGATATCAGCTGTTAGGGAGTGTATTTGTGTTTTTGTTGATGAAATATATATTCATCATGGGGGGAACATTTTTGTGTATACATTTGCACAATATGTAAGCATTTACAGTTCAATGGATTGACAATGTAATTAAGTATACCCATTTAATTATTTGTATAGTTCATTCCTGAAGATAACCTTTTTATTTTTAGATGTACTGCAATTCATATCAAATGATGGCAAAGAGACATTGTTGGTCACTGAGCCCAACAACGTGTTTTCATTAAAAAAAAGCTTTATGAAACTCAATTCCATACATGTAAATGATTATGGTCCATCCTCATTTACATACCTGAACCAAATATTATAATGACTTCTTAGTACAACACAACCTCCAGACTTCTGAACTACCAAAGACATGAGGCAGTAGCTTTTTAGACAGTCTGAAGAATATATGTATAAATGTATCATATAAGTATAATTAGAATTTTGCCTTTCATTCATATATTTAAATTGTTCTCTTAGTGTGTTACCAGCTAAGATCTTTACGCCACATACAAAAGTAATTTAAATATTAGGGATTATACATGTTTGACAGTTTATTCAAATCCATTTGATATGGTTACATTACATTTAGCTGACGCTTTTATCCAAAGCGATTTACAATAAGTGAGTCGCTTTGGTTACCAATAATGACTAATTAAATAACATAAACCCATGACTGTTAATTGATGATGGGGTGTTATTTATGATTTGATCTTATACCGATAAAATGACAAAATATATACACAACATATGTAAACAAAAAAATGTTTATACCCAACAAACCAAGGTTCAAAATGAAGGACATCATAGGTTGTTATTATTAAGTTGTAAAGGTATGACATGTCTTTGCCCTCTGTCTTTGCCCTCTGTCTTTGCCCTCTGTCTTTGCCCTCTGTCTTTGCCCTCTGTCTTTGCTCTCTGTCTTTGCCCTCTGTCTTTGCCCTCTGTCTTTGCTCTCTGTCTTTGCCCTCTGTCTTTGCTCTCTGTCTTTGCTCTCTGTCTTTGCCCTCTGTCTTTGCTCTCTGCAGGCGAACGCGGACCCGTCCGTCATCAGCTGCATGCACAACTTGTCGCGCCGCATCGCCATCGCCCTGCAGCACGAGGAGCGCCGCTGCCAGTACCTGACCAGGGAGGCCAAACTGATGCTGGCCGTCCAGGACGAGATCACCACCATGACTGAGAGTGAGGTCCACACGTCACACCCCTCACTGCTGACAGAGATGTAGCTCGTCACATGATTAACACTTTGATTATGTTCTGGCTGCCAATTCAATGTCAGACAATAGTGAAACATTGAAAAGTCCAAGGTGATGTTTATAAATGTATTAATATCATATAAAATAGAGAAAAGACAGACATCTCTATAATTGAGTTTGTTTTGCATCAAAATGACTTGAACAATGAATTGATTGTCAGAAAAAGTTGCAGATGGTTTTTGGTTCTCTGGAATTCAGATTGCAGATCAAGCTAATGTACCATGGTTAAGATTAGAAAATGTATTTTGACAATGTTCTCTGTCTTTCTGGAATTAGCAGAAGCAAGCCCCCAGTCCCCTTTCAGGCAAATTCTTCCCAAATGTAAACTAGCCAGAGACCTGAAGGAGGCTTATGACAGGTGTGTGCATTATGTTCTTCTTATCATGCAGATTGTATGTATATGGCTCATACGTAACATTCTAATACTCATATTCTTGCAGCCTCTGTACAACAGGTGTGGTGCGTCTGCACATTAACAACTGGCTGGAGGTGAGCTTCTGTTTACCACATAAGATCCACAGGATTGGCGGCAACCACATCCCCCCCGAGGCCTTAGAGCGCAGCCTTAAGGCTATAAGGTTTGTGTGTTCCTTTAATGTGCAGACTGAAAGGTTTCTACCCTCTCCTATGTGGATTACAACCTTTCAAATATCACTTTTGGTAACACTTCAATCACCATTGTGAAACTGAAAATGGCCTATCATAAATAAACACAAATACCCCACCCAAAGTCCCCCTTGTCAAAGCATACACACATGTAGGTTAATTATTTAGGTTAATACCCAAAAGGCCTTTTCTTTTTTAAACTATTTCAAACAATTGCCACATTTGTATTCACTATATAAAACATTTATAAAATGTACTTTTAATAGCAAATATAGGTTCCTTCTTTTCTGCCCTCAAAAAAGCAACTATTGCAAGAAGAGAAAATTTGTGGTCCCCGAAAGCAGCAGCTTATTCATTGTTAATTTCACAAGGCCAGTCATGCAAAGCTTCAAAATGAGTTTGTTATTGTCAGTTTAGAAAACTCATGACTATCTCACTGACGACATAAAGTCAGTCAGCATGTATGACATATACATGACTACCAAGTAGCCTAGGATTCTAACAATCCCCTTTCATCTGTGTTGTTTGAATAGACTATGCAGTGTAAATATATATATAATACAAATGTTTTTAGTCACAGAGGGCCCACAAAATGTTGTCTTGCAAGAAGTTGCAGTTCCTAAAAACTGAGAGTATAATCCCCCATCAGTGTGTAATGTGTAAGGGGGATTGTTTTCTCTAAAGGCCGATTAAAGGCTAAGTTTTATGAGTGACTTACTATTCAAAGCATCCAAAATAAACATCATGTTTTCTTTGGAACATACTGCCCCCTATTGATACTTCATCATACTACATCAGAGTTGGGATCTTTTATTTCTGCCTTTTGACACTTTTGAAAATGGTGCTGTGCTGAAATATGATTTAATTTTCACTGAATCCGACACTCTGTTGTTCTGTGGACTGGCTCTAAAGCTGATCCCCTCTGGCTTCTATTGAGGACCCAGTCTTTGCCTCTAAAGAAAGGTCTGTTGATACATCACATGTGCTCTGCTCCTTCAGGCCCTACCATGCCCTGCTGCTGCTGGAGAGTGAGAAGGCGCTGCTGAACCAGCTTCCTCTGGACTGCTCGCCTGCGATGGTGCGTCTCATCAAAACCTGCTCAGCGGTGAAGAACCTGCAGCAGCTGGCACAGGATGCTGACCTGGCCTTACTGCAGGTGGAGAACAGTAGCACTGCCTGCATCACCACTGCACTCTACAACACAATATGTATTTTTCTGACCTCACAGGGCATAACATACGATTGACCTTCTACTAATTAAAACAATGTGTATAACCATTTAAATACAACCCACACAAGGTGTACTTAAAGGTATACATGTTGTGTTTCATGTAGGAGAATCAAAGGTGATGATGAAATAGGATGTATGTACCACAGTTTTTTTAAAGTGCAACACTGGAGCGATATCATACTGCGTATCTGAGAAATTAAAATATGTTAAAGGTGTCTTACTGCCATCTAGTGGACAATATGTGTACACTCAAAGACAATCTAAAACCACCAGTATAAGAAGTGCTTATATCTTCCTTCTTCATTTGTTTTTCATTTGCAAACCATATTTTTGTTTATTGTCTGATTTCGCATTGCTAATAATATTTGCAAATGAATTTCCCTCAGATATTTCAAATTGCTGCTCACTTGGTTTATTGGGGCAAAGCGATCATCATCTACCCGCTGTGTGAGAACAACGTCTACATGCTGTCTCCTCACGCCAACATCAGCCTGTGAGTGTTCGATGATTACTGTTGATCTAATAATAATATAGTTAATAATAATAATAATTGCTGAGCACTCACCTGTGCCATCGTCTCCTACATAGGTACAAAAACGAATCTAATCTTTATTTTTAGTTGATTCAGATTTGTACTTGCACTTTAAGATTTGTTATGAAATTACTGGATTAGGCCATTGGCAGAACATGTCATTTTCTTCTATACACACAATATCTAAATTCAAATAGCCTTTTCTTTTACACCATTGTTGAAAAAGCTACTTTAATGGGAGATCTTGCTGTTAATGTATCGTAATGTCGGCCTTCTCTCTCTGGATAGATACTCATCATTGGCTGAGCAGTTTGCTCAGCAGTTTCCTGGTCATGATCTGCCCTCGATGTTAGCCAAGTTCTCTCTGCCTGTCTCTCTGGCCGAGTTCAGAAATCCCCTGGAAGCCCCCGCACAGGAGGTAGGACTATCGTACAATAACAAATACAAAGCCAACATCCCCACGCCTTCACACAGTAATAAACATCAAGCCCTACAAAAACAAATAGTATTTAATGAATACATTTTTAAAAGTCTGACAGTCCCCCAGTCTTCTTTTAAAGAGCTGAACAATATAAACATAATTAGAAAATAACTGTAATGTTTCCATTTTTAAAAACATTAACATATATAGATTGAAGAATAATAGTCAGACATTGTAAAGTACAATTGTGAAGTACGATGAAAGCATCCCGGTAAATATCTAGTATATAAAGGGCTTTTTCTGTAAAGGTATACGCTGCGTTGTAAGAGCAGAGCCATCTGCTGTTCTCCTCCGACCCGTGTTGTTTTGGCATAGCTGCTTGAGCGTCGGCGCTGAATAATAAATGGAAAAGGGACATCAGCTCCAACGTCTGCAGCCTCTATTTTTCCCGAGAACAAGATCAGAGCCAGGGCGCTTTATTTTGGCTCTATTTTTGAGCTAGTGTTGTACCAGTGGCAGATTTAAAATATTTGACCTGGTTAGGGACATCAGTCTGCTCAGCTTCACTTGTTCTTTGTTTCTCCTCCTCCAGGCCCAGCTCATCCAGATGGTGGTGTGGATGCTTCAGCGCCGCCTCCTCATCCAGCTGCACACCTACGTCTGCCTGTTGGTTCCTCCCAGCGAAGATGAGCCTGGCTGGAAGGATGAAGATCTTCCACTGGCTTCCCGAGTAGGGGGCCGCAGCCTCAGCACCCCGAGCGCCCTCAGCTTCGGTTCCCCTAGTATGTCGCCACTCAGCCCCCTCCTGACTAACCCTTAGTGCTATGACAAGGCAATAGATAATCAATGATTGTCTGTGTGCTTCCTCTTCATAGCCAGCAGTGATGACATGACCCTCACCAGTCCCAGTATGGACAACTCCAGTGCAGAGCTGCTGCCCGGGGGGGGCTCTCCGCTCAACAAGAGGATGACGGAGACGCTGCTCGCCAGCCTGTCGGAGCACGAGAGACAGGTTATCCTAAACATCCCTGCTGCACAAAATCCGGAGGATCTGAGGATGTTTGCGAGGTATTTAGACCCAAGCCAAAGCATATTTTGTGTTTTTTTTTAGCAGTGCATTAAACTCTTCTCAGCTCTATGCTTAGATTAAAGACACTCCACAGTGTTTGGCCTGTCTGAGACAAAGATTGACAGACTTCAATTCATTAATATTGAACAGTCTGACACCGATTGCGACCAAGGTTTTATTCAATCAATCTCAAACATTGTGAATGAACTCGCAGCTGTTGTCCCATCTTAAAGGTCCCAAACGGATGGGATACGTTTTAGTGGGGATTAAGTGAGAGAATAAGAAGTTGTATTAATTGCATTCAAAGAATATTAGAACATTTAATTGGAAATGATCAGCTGGGTAGTTAAGATCAGTTGCCAGCTGTAGGTTCTGTCCATGTTCAAAACAGGAAATGTCTAGAGGAGTAAAGAAACATGTTGGATGTACCCAGTTGATGATTCAATCAAACTGTTCTGCCTGTTATGTTGACTGTTTCCAGGCTGCTGCACTATTTCCGGGGACATCACCACCTGGAAGAGATCATGTACAACGAGAACATGAGGCGCTCGCAGCTCAAGACCATGTTTGACAAGTTCCGCAGTGTCCTTGTGGTGACCAACCATGAAGATCCCATTATTTCAATCTTCCAGTGCCCCATGGAGTAATGGCTCGGGGACAGTGTGCAGAAGATGTCTGTTTGTGAGCCTGATGTGCTCACAGCTAAGTGCTATTACTCAACAGTGTTGTTTTCAAATCAACTGATTGTTGAATGAATTATCGCAGATTTACATAACTTTTTTTCCCTTATGAGCCACCTTTTTGTTTACTATATTAAATTATTTTGTACATAACAGATATGCCTCAACTCAGATTATTTTGCATAGCTGTTTAACCCCTGCATGTCCCAGATGTGTTAGATAATCTGTGCCGACCACAGAGCGGCACACTGCATAATAATCATTCCAGACCTCCTGCTCCCCCTACTCAGCAATCCCAGAGGTGAGGAGAAAAAAAAGCAGGAAAGCGAAGACTCTAAACATCAGATTGTTTCTGCTTTGAGAGAAACAGAGCACTCCAAACATCTGTGAAATCACTGAGAAGAGAATTTCCAAAGTATGAATGTTTATTAAAAACATTGACGGAGCACCAAAAAAAGACTCATTAATAAGTAAATATAGGTTAAGATTTACAAAGATTAACGTTCGTACATTTTATGCCCATTTGAATTTGTTCAGTCAACCAGTCATGGAGGTTGTTTTACCATCTTGACTTTCTTGTTGAGTTGTTATACCGCCTATGTGGTGAAGTCCACAAAGGTAACAGATGGCAGAGTAGTCACGTCTTTTTGACATTGTGCTGTCCTGTGTGAGACTGCACTTCTGAGGGAACCAAATTGCTCGTTACATTTCCAGACACTGACTGCCTTTCTGCTTCTTTATTCACTACACTAACACACGGGTGCCCACGGAGATAAAAACGCCAGGGCTTCTTGGCCCATTCCCCATGGGACTCAATTCCAATGCGTGGTGCTGATACTATGTCATTGGGTTCTGCTGGATTTATGTTGGGGTCCTTCTCCAGCCAAACCTCTGGGTCTGCAGCTAGATTTCGACGGTCGAAACAGCGGGGTATATTTAGAGCCTGGCACAGCTTGGAGGGCCCGTTGCAGAGTTCTTTGTCCTTCAGTAGGCGGGCTCCCTCTCTGCGTCTGGCTGCCCTCAGCTGCCTCATGGCGGGCTGACCCTGCAGGGGCTCCAGGGAGCGCAGCAGCACGGCAGCACCCTCCCCTGGTAATACAACACACAATATGCATCCGTCAGCAAGGCTCCACCCTGTCTCCTTCCTTTTGCCCTTTATGCATTGGTGATCAAAAACACTGATGTATTTGTTTAATGTTAGATTAATGATAAATATTTGGAGGTAGGCTTATTGTGTATGTACTAGTAGGCTAAATGGCATATGCTTTTACCTTCACTAGACACGTTCATACAGAGGTATATGCCATAGATTAGATAGACATAGATCGTGCCAGGCTTCATGAACATGGCTGTGTTCCTCTCAGTGCGTTTGCCTCCTGCTGAGTGTGAAGCTTTATCCTCCCCTCCAAGGTACGCTTCAGTTTCCACTATTCTCCCCCTCAGCTCAGAGCCATCTGCACACCTGCGGACCAACACCTGCAGGGAACAGGAACAAGACGGATTAGATGTTATTAAAATGAGTCACTTAGATGATTAGTCAGCCTTCAGAAGATTAATTGTCAACAATTATGATAGTTATAATACATTGAATTTGAGTAGCGCCTTTTAAAACATATTACAAAACTCACCTATTCAATCTGGCTTTTAATGTGTGATTATTGTTGTATTGCTTGATTTTAATGTGACTTTAACTAGATTTATGTTTTTTTTTTTTACTATCTCTGTAAAGCGAGTACCTGTAAAAGTGCTTACAAATGAAATCTATTATTATTACAGTTAAACAGAAAACACATTAGAAAAGTAAGAAAAAACGTATATTAATTAGAAATTAAAATGATACAAGAAAATAGCTGTATTATAGTTCAAAACATATAAAACAACTCATGTATTAGAGGGCATATACAAATAGTTATTTTAAAGACATTTAAATGAGGACAAAGATGAGGTTTGTGACAAAGATAAAGCCAAAAATGTAATACTCCAAACTTGTCAATTTTTTTTTATTTTAAGCCTTCTCTGATAGCATAACATATTTTGGTTATGTGTTTTGGGATTTTACAAGGTTTTAGCTGACCCATGGAGTCTATGGCGTAATCAACTGATAAACAATTTAACAGTGACTGACTGAAGACTACACTGACTTAATGAAGCACTTGAAATACAAAGTAGTTGAAAGGTTTAAGAGTTTGAAACGTAGACAAACTGGACATGTGCATGGATATAGCTTTATATGGCTTTCAGAAATCATCCTTACAAAAATAAACCGTGCAGCATTACCTTGCCAATGAATGCTTTTGCCAAACTAATGCATGATTGTTTGAAAAAATCCTCTTCCAGTCTTTGATGCAGGTCATTATTGGTGAAGTAGTGGCTGTGCTGCGCCTCACAATTTTGAGCATTTTCAAGAGTTTCACAAGGATTGTTCTTCAGTTTAGCAGGTGAGACATTCAGAGTTAAATCCGTCTGGTTTTTATGCTTAATTATTGCTGCTACTGCATCTGTCACGGGCAGCATCTTTCTTTTTC
The DNA here is from genome assembly GCF_949606895.1 of Notothenia rossii. Lineage (NCBI taxonomy): Eukaryota > Metazoa > Chordata > Actinopteri > Perciformes > Nototheniidae > Notothenia > Notothenia rossii. Next base: position 19,692,568 of record NC_136906.1, read on the forward strand.
TACCTGCCATTACAAAACGTTACCTCTAAACCCTTAAAACAAATATATCCCTTCTACGACCCTCTTGCAGTCTCTTTGTATTGTCAGCAACACTTTTATACAGTATTTAAAGTTAATATTTCGCGAGTAATGTTAGTCCTGAAGTAGATTAATGCTATTGCTAACCTACAGGAAGTAAACGGTTGTTTTGATTCTCTTAAAGGCACCGCGCACCCTTTCGGCCTAGCAACTAGTGATTTTGTGTCAATTTCGTGTTTCCTCTTCAGGTATCTTTCCACCCTGCTAGGAGTAAGAACCAACATTTAACTTTGTTTAAAAAAACTTGACTTTGCCAATCAGCATTATCTTTCCTGTTCCAAATGACAGACATAGAACCCACCAACACTGACCTTTTTCCTGCTGCTGTCTTATCTTTTCAGCCTCATTTGAAAGCACTCCACACTAATAAGAAGTTATAAATAGAGCTGGTGTTCTCTTGCCTGCCTGTGCCCAGGAAGTGGATGGCGCCAGTTTGGCTCCAGGCGCTGTGGTCCATGTGGCTTTCTGGAGGACTAACAGTGTGTGACATGGTGCTATGCCACAGACTACAACTTTATCAGGAGACTACAAGTTTGCTTTGTTGTTTTTCTCAAGCACTGCACTGACACTATTGCTCAAGACTGCATGCATTGAATAGAATAAGAGTAGACATGTAGGCCAGTAGATAGATAGATAGATAGATGGTAAATGCAGTGGGGGAGAGTAAATACATCATGACGCTTTTTTAAGGTGCATTGCAAACAGATAACATCAAACTAATGGGAGCTCGCCAGCTCGGTTAAACTATTCGGTAACACTTTATATTAAGGTAAACAAATTCACCATCGTCAATTAACAAGCATGTTCAATATATCAAGGTGTTTGACAGAAAGCCATATTCATACCACCACCATCCTTGAAAAACACAATTTCTCGAGCTTTGACAATTTTAAGTATTTTAAAAGTATGTGCTTTGTTTATAAATGTTCACATGGACACAGTCTTGGTGCTTTGACTGGGATCATTCTTCTGTCCTCCCTCAGCTGGGTTGGTTCTTTACTGCTGCAGCTTATTGTTCATCTTTTCAACAACAATCTTTTCTCAAAAAAGTCTGTTTTTGGACTTGATTCATTAAAAACTAAGCTCACAAAAGGGTCACTGACTACAGCAAGTATTATTTGCCTTAGTGTCAAATAAATGTTCACCTCACGTATCTTTCTCTTTTCCGCTTGTTACAGTAATACCGCAAATGTAATGCAATTCATTGCATTACAAAAAAAAAATGTTTGCCAATAAAGTATTACATTTATTATATCACAGATTTTGATTAATTAATAATGAATAATTTGAAAGAAAAAAAGAAAGAAAAATACTTAGCAATATTATTTAAAAATAAAGGTTCTATAATAACTGCCCCCTCAAAGGCCTCTCCCCTACAGACCGTCAGATGTTTGAAAAGGTGCCAAATAATGCAGCATGCTGGTGAAGTGGCTGCTCTGTGTGTGTGTGTGTGTGTGTGTGTGTGTGTGTGTGTGTGTGTGTGTGTGTGTGTGTGTGTGTGTGTGTGTGTGTGTGTGTGTGTGTGTGTGTGTGTGTGTGTGTGTGTGTGTGTGTGTGTGTGTGTGTGTGTGTGTGTGTGTGTGTGTGTGTGTGTGTGTGTGTGTGTGTGTGTGTGTGTGTGTGATTCCTGGCAGGAGTTGTTGACTTTGTGATGGCTGGTGGAGCAGTGAAGGCCATTGTTGGCTTTGACTGTGTTTCTACTGCCTGTAAGCAGTGATGCTGAAGTGTGGGCCGGGCAGCTTTCATTGTTGCTGCCACTGATAATCTTAGGAGCCACAGCTTGGCAGTAGCGTTAGATTCTGGACCACTTTCAACTCCAGCAGTCACAGCAGTGATCATGACGCTGAGCAGGGACGCAGAGGCTTGTTGTGTGTGCAGATGGACAAGCATAATGCAGGCAGACTGAACATATATTACTCCACCATGAGTCATCAAATACCCACAAAGAGACTCAGAAAAACAAAAAAAGAGACACAAAATTACATTTAAGAGACACCATCGAACAGAAAAGAAGGAAGCGACAAAAAGGCTAAAAAAAAAAGCAAAGAGAGCATAAACACTTTGAAGTCTGAGTGTCTTGCTCCTGTAGGAGAGGTGCTGGGGCCTGTCGCATGTAGATCAGCAGATGTAAATGTTCTCATTATTCACCCATAATTATCAGCAGTGAAATGGTTAAAGTTCAAACTTTTCATAAATCTATAATTATAAATGTATGTATTTTATATAGTTTATCCGTGACAGACTGGCATTGCTATCTTTGGTTTATATCTGGCTGTATGAACATATCACATCAAACCCATGACTGATACGGAGTGACAAAAATATTGTCTCTATTTTGATCTGCCATGTTTACGACATCTTAAGTCTGGATGCCAGCACCATCAGTGCACCACTCAAAATGCTTTCACTGAGTAAATTGGCACAAAACATATCAATATTATATTTCTTTTTTAAAGATTTAGTTTCACCTTCCTTGATTAATTATTCTCTAATCACCCATTTCAAAATACAAACTAGATGACAAACTGTACCTTCCTACTGTAGTACCTTGGTTGTCTTCAAGCAGTGAGCTGTACTGCAATAATAACTGTGGGAGACTTATGTGACATTTCTTTATTATGAGTCATGATTTAAAAAAAGGACATCTCTTATGTTATTTGTTGTAAATAAACACAGTAAACTATTAGCGGAATGTGTCATAGCTTTTGAGCTGCTGAGATTATCCCTTGTTTAATACAGAGTTTAAATTTGTATTGCTTAATGCTAACATGACATTGATGTATTTATAACACATTTTAGTTTGAGCTATCCTCATTCCATCACAAGGTGTGGCAGTAGAGACCCTTATTGTCACATGGTGGTGTAACTGGGGTTTCAGAGGACTTTTCACCATGAATTTTTACATTCTAATGTTTTTATTTTCTACATTATACATTTTTCTTCCCTTATTATCTCTAATTTATCTTTCTTTTTCTATTAACCTCATGTCTGAAAAAGGCAGGTTGATAAAATGATGCCACCTTAAAAACATACAAACAAAGATCAGTGTTTAGTACAGTACAACACGGTCACTTTTCCGGTAACACCTATAACTGTTATCCTTTTGTGACAAGTTACAGTCTCTCACACAAAAGAGGTTTGTTCCTCACCAAGCTAATGAGTGGCAGAGCCTGGCAGCCAGCTGCATCCTCAGTGTTTGACAGGATTCATTATTAATTGATGACAATAAATGATTCATGAGTCTCTTTTTTTGTTTGCTGCAGAGTGTGGCTGAATTCTCACTGGGAGGGAGAAGCAGGGGTAAGCAGGGGGAAGCAGGGGGAAGCAGGGGGATTACTTTATGTGAAACCCAGATCTGACACCTGCACAACAGACACACGGTAATGGAGGAAACAGATATTGCTCCACATCTGGGATTGCATGCCAACATATATATAAACACAGGATAGGGATATAATACCATGCATGCATGTACTGTATACTGTCAGTCTATGTTTATCTTCTCTTTGTCTAGACCACATGTATAGTTTTGTTCTGCATTATCAGTTGACTTAGGAATGGGGTTCACAGAGTTTAGTCAGCAGAGACACACTGGAGAAACAAAAACAGCTCCATAGGATATACTTTTTTGAAAACTTTCAACTTGGTAGCAATTTTATATAGTTGCAAAACATAACAAAGAGTCAGTTTTAGTTTCAGTAGATCATTCTGCCTTCCATCTGTTGGTTTTATTGATTGAACCTGCTCTATAATCTCCAGCCCTCTGAGCTTTCTTAGGCCCCGTCCACACGGAGACGAAACGGAGACGAAACGGAGACGAAAGCGAAAACAAACCGAAGCCGCTTTCAAAAAAGTCTTCTGTCCAGGCAGAATCGGCTCAAGAAACGTGTCCGTCTACACGAAAACCCTCAAAAACCCTGGAGACGCTGTAGTACATATGCCAGGCCTGTAAGTGGCGCTGTACTTCCGCCACAAAATACACCAAAAGCAGCGAATAAGAACCCCCGAGCATGGGCATAAGGTATAAACTAACACATAAATGTCCACTTTTTGCTGATGGTTGCACTAACATCTGTATCATGGTCAGTAGCGTCTGGAGCACAAACGCAACCCTGTCATCCGCCATTGTTGTTGTTGTTGGCGAAACGCATCAGCAATGACGCGAGGTTGAGCAGGAGAGGTGGGGAGAGGTGGGGCTATGGCGTCATCGTTTCAGGGAATGATCGTATAGGCAGGGCGTACACACGGAGCCGCAAGCGTTTCGTCCTCAGACCTACCCACTTTGGGAGCCGTTATCAAGGTGTATCGGATTCGGGCTCCGAATCCGCGTTTCCGTTTCGGCCTCGTGTGGACGAACCGTCTATACGATAGGTAAGGCCCCGTCCACACGGAGACGATATCAGTTTTATCCGCTAACGTATAGACGCGTTCCTCCACAGTCGTCCACAGTCTTCTCTGATAACCGCTGCCTTGTCTCAGCTCACATCTGCGGCTTTCAGAGGGAGCAACCGTTGAGTTGGGGGAGGTAGGCCGGGGTCTCCCTGGTCTTATCAAAAAACAAGGGAGTATAAATCAGATCAACATGAGCATGTAGCAAAACACTTTTATGCCCTCTTTGATTTCTTTAACAGCCTCATCTGTTGTGGTATTCAGCAGCGATACAGCGGCTGCCCTTTTGCCAGTAATGATTGATTGAAAACACACGCTGTGTTTAACTCTTCAGCTCTACCCTGCAATTGATTGTTTAAACAGAGGTACAAATTCTTAAATTGGCTATGGTTACTTGTGGGTTCAAATATCTGTGCTCTAGACATATGAAGTGCCATTGACAAAATATAATATCATTCTTTGTTTTAGAAAAACTCCATAGGCACCTAAAGGCATCCCAACAAAATACACATACATGTAAACACTATTTGGCTTCTTGTGAATAATCCTTCATTTGGTAAAACCGTGTCAGGAGCAAAAACATCTATGGTCTTGACCCAGAAATGATGGTCTACCCTCCACTTCTCTGCTTAGTTGAAGAAAGAGGAAGCTGTTAATGGGCCGTCTGACAATGTCCTTTTGCTTAAACATTACCCTTGCACTCAACCCTTTTATCTGTATCTGATTGATGGGGCTTCGGGGGCCCTGAGTGCTCCTACAGGTCCTGCGTCGCTTCCCTAATTGCTGCCTTTGCCCAAGCTTCAAGCTTCTCTATCCCGAGGGAAACTTCACCATTAATTACAGCAACTTCATGGTATATCAATCAGAGACTCCCGGTAGGCACTGAAGGGTTCTTACTTCGCCGATTACATGCAAAAGAGTTGACGAAGTCCAATAAACTCCTGTAGTGGAAACACTGTCTGTAATTTAGGAGCATGCCTCTGAATCTGCTCGATTTTCAGTTTGCCTATCTGTCTTGCTGGCAGGGACGAGACCCATGGGTGCAAGATGGAGAGGAGACCTGAGCTGAGAGGAAGCTCTATCCTTTCATGCTTGGAACTACAAACAAGAACCGTTGTGAGACCTGTGTGCCTTGTGCCTGCAGTATATTTACCCTATTAAACAGTCTTCATGAAAAAAGAGGAATAGGATGTTTCTCTCTTCAGATACTGTATAAATCACTGAGGAGGAGGTGCAGAGTAGGCATTACAAAATGTCGTAATTATGGTTTGGACCCTTTTTATTTTTAAGTAGTTAACATACTGTTATTTGTAATGAGTCAAGCAGTGGGAAAACTTGGCGAGAACTGTAAGAAATAGCTTAGTCATCATTTGTATCCTGATGTTTTGTGTTTCATTTAATTTGTCCCTTTGATTGTTTATTGTGCGTTGTCAATTTCTAATCATTTATGTTATTTTATTGAAATGTTGGTAATTTGTACAATCATTTTGAAGCTTCTTACAAAGCATGTGATCATATCATAAAAAATAGATTCATTGATACAATATCAGTATAAGTTTAAAGTATATGATCATTTGAGTACTTTAAACTTTTGATAATTTTTGTATATTTTGCTCTTAATACTGTACTAAAAGTAAAACATGGAACAAAGAACTCAACACATCTGTTATTTCCAGTAGAATGAAAGCCAAGTACTATTATGACCACTTTTTCTGACAACACAGGGAAATCACATGCCCTGTCAGCACAAAAATGGGATCATATAATGTCTTCCGTTTTTTAAATAATGGACGTTTAGTGGTGAGTGTCTTAATCGAAGAACTTTTCCAGGAACCTGAGCGTTCTGTGCCCTGAAACCCCACCTGAGGAAACCTGCGTACTTGGTGCTTCTTGTCAGCACCTCAGAGACCTTCTGCTTCCCAACAACCATCTCTCTCCTGGAGAATTATCCAAGGTGAATATGAGCTTTCACTGAAACCATGATGGAATGCACTGTAATGGTCTTTTCATCAGATGGAGCAGCAGAGAGGCTCCATTTCCTCTAATACAAATATTTTACAGTGTAAAGCATACATTGATTAACAAATTAACAAACTTAAGCAATTCTTTTTTAAACATTGAAAATGGATAGATATGCAGTCACAGATAATTGCTGTGAAAATGCCTATGACCTGGTTTCTGTTTGCAGTCTCACACTGGGGAATGCCCATGAGGTGTGGGTGTGAAGTAATGATTAAGACATGACTGCAGAATCCCACAAGACAAGTAGAGGAGGAATTTCAGCAGTAATGAGGGAAAAATAATGGCTTGCCACACATGTGAATCTCATTTTTGTTTGGATGGATTCATTCATTTCACTAGCCAATACATTACGAAAACAGTGGTGCTCTATTTCTATTAAAAATGTTCCTGTTGTGTGACTGTGTCCGCCTCAATGTCCCAACATTGAAATCCCATCTTCAATATTGCTTTTGGGTTATTTCTGTTGTTGTGTGTAAGACTTTGCCAACTAAGTGTATACAGAAAGTGTTCAGGCTTAGTGTAATTGGTCATGATCAGCAGACACAAACATGACACTGGTGTAATATTGTCATTGAATGTTGAGGAAAAGTGTGGGATTATTTTAATAGTTAATACAGAACTAGCTTCATTGGCTCTGTAATAAGCAGAACTGTGTAATTCTCTGAGAGCACAAGGTTCATTGATAACATGTGATGTGATGATCATCATCGTGTCATGTGGCAACATTGCATGGTTTGTTTAAAAACAAAAATGGGGGGGAAATGGGTTTACATAATAAATATGTAATAGTCCTTTGACCTGGTTACATCATTTTTTTTATCAACATGGATGAATCTTTATTTATTCTTATGCTTCAGACAGTCTCAGACTTGCTGAGATGATTTATACAAGGGTTACATAATCAGAATACCAGATCAACGGAAATATGTTAGAATTAGGCAAAACGTACACAATAATGAAGGTAGGATAAGGACTTTCACATCTCAAAGCTATACCCATTAAAGTGTGCTGAATGTGATGCAAAGTGGCTTACCTCCAGTGAGTAGAGTTACATGTATCTAATTGCTTACTTGTGAATGAAGACAGTCATTATTTTATCATATTTTTTTACAACATATCATTTACAGTCAATGTGATAGTGCTGTAAAGGTCAGCCTTTTATTTCACGATTACTTGAGAGCAAACATTCACATTTCTCTGAATTTACTTTCTTACTAAGTGCATTACCTATATTTCCAATTGGTAATGTCCCATTTCAGGGTGGTGTTTCTTTTATGTACGTGCAATATGTGCAGTGATATGCAGGGTGGCATTTTCCTAAGGACTGTGGTAAATACTTGTTTTTATTAAATAGTAATAATTGAAATGAGAAGAAACATTTTTTGAATGACATATTATTAAGGGTAGCAATCCCAATTTAATGAAGCTAATTATTTTTGAAAATAATCACTAAATAGGAATGTACCTCCTTTTCGTAATGTTGCATCATCATGGTATATATGCCACTGAGAGACTTATATTTTGAATCTAGAAGTAAAACAGCAGTATGACAAGGTAGCATAGTCTTTGTTCATGATGACCTCTAAACCTCAGAAAGAAGGTTTGCACTGCATTACAGAAAAACAACTTTTGTATTTCTATATCACATTATAGTATAACTATATTCATTCTTATCCCATTCATGCCACTGCAGCAGATCCCGAAATTATAATGAAATAGTTATTATAACAGGTGTAACATGAAATGCTATTTAAATATGTCAGTACATTACATTTAAATCGAGTCACACAGTATGTCTGAGGTGAATCACTGTAGACGGAGAGAGTTAAACCCGGTTTCAGTTCCCAGACCCCCCTTGATATCGCTTAGTCACCGCGTCCCGGGGAAGCAGCGCCTCCCTGTGTACACACCGATTGGTCGGTGCTCCTGACGGGCTCGCCTTCTCCACAGCCGTCTCCAGAGCAGGGCGGGGCTGCCTCTCCGCCAAACTGAATTAGGCTACAACCGGCAGAAGAAAACTTACCCCGGGTCGATTCATGGAGCAGTGTGGGAATGCTCTGACTGTAGGTGGGAAGCAGAGAAACGGACGGCAGCTACATTTCGGCCACAACACCCCGGACTGCCGCTGCTGCTGTTGCGTTCAGGAGTGACCTGTTTAACACACCACGGCACCGGGCTTGGCGTAAAACATCTGCGAGGTGGAAAAAAGAAGCGTGTTTATTCCTGCACCTCCACCAGGAGGATGTGACACATTATCTCATCTGCTGCCTGGGAGAAATACAATCTGTGTTTTCTGTTTCACTGCTGGAGATCATCTGAGCTGCTTGTTATAAGGGTAAGTTGTGTCATTATTTCATGCCTGTCTCCTGTGGTCGCTCATACGGAAGGCAGCAGCCGAAGGGAGCGCTCACGCGTCGTGATCGAAGGGGATAAACGAGTTTATATTGAATTACTGGTCGACATGGGAATCCTTCACATACATGCTGTACATAGTAAGCAGAGCATCATTTAGGTTACAGGGTGCTGTGCCATTGGTGGTGCATGGAGTGGAGTTTTTTGTGAAAGTAGGCTATTTAAAGTGCTCATGTGGTATAATTGGATCTACCTTTAGGCCCGATCACCTTTTTAAAACGTGTGAAATTCCCTACACATTTGAGAGATGTTGAAGTGGGATTAATGAAGTGTGAGATGAGCCTCAAGTCCAAAATTAGCAGCAGGCTGATAAGCTAAATGACTTTCTTCCCCTTTTTTTAGGTTTAAACTTGGCCACATTCAGTAGAGATTACTTTCATAAGAACCAGCCTGTATGAGCCAAACAAATCTCATGATTAGAGGCTGATGGAGGATGCCTCAGCCTAATTGTTGTTTGTACTAAGGAATACACCTTAATGACTATGTTGTTGACTAATCATACAGCACATCATGCATAAAGTCACACCATGACCTCACTTCTCTTCCGCCCACTCCTCCCTCCTCTTCCACCTTCATTATCAGCATAATTGACCTCAAATGAAATCACAACTGTTTCATGTTTTTGTGAATCAACAAATTGCTGCATCACACATTTGCTTGGCTGTAATATAGATGGCTGGCTGCACACACACATGTTATATAATTCATGATGAAGATGTGGATGAAAAGAGCAGCACACAGCATGTGGTTCTCATATAATCACCCTGCTTTCCCACCCTTTGAACCTGAAAGTATTAGTTCTTCTTTAGATCTTTGTGTTCTTCTGAATAGTGGCTTTCATGGGGCACTAACACACAGTGACTCAAAGTGACTCATGGCAGATTGTCCCAAAAGGTAACAGATTCTTCAAAATGATACACATGGAGGGGCCACCTTAACGTCTAGATTTGACTCATAAGAGGTTGAAAGCTCCATGGAAGACAGCGCAAGTATTCACAAACCGCAAACTTGTTGACATTGGAAAGGTTACGCGCTTCAATGTCCTACAATACCTGGGCAGACTGAAGTGAAACCATAGACGTACTGTATTAGAAACTGCTGAGTTATTTTGGCAGACAGGACATGGAGCACATGGCCCGGTTTGTGTGCCCAGTGTTCATGAAACCTTATCGCATGGAGGGAGGGGGATCATGGCTCTGGGTGATGTAATCACACCGATAAAGCATTGCTCTGATGTGTGATAGTGGCAGTCTTCCTCTGTGTCTGCTCCAACTGGACTCCAGAGAGAGTATTCCCAATGTGTGTGTGTGTTTGGATGTTTATGTGGGTGCATGTGGATACGTGATACTTGGAGGGAGCTAGGAGTAGCTGTGCTGAGGCAGGTGGACCATCCAGGCCGGCTTGTGTTGACTGGCTGGTATTTGAGTTTTTCAGGGGGCTGCTGAGGGGGCCATGCTGTAGTCATGCCTGCATGACTCATGGCGCGGTATCTGTCTGTCAGTCTTGCCAAGTGCAAAATCCTGTACAAATGCTTCATGGTGCTGCCTTCAAAAGAGCCACTGAGTGTGATTTTACACTCAGCGGTTGTGTTAACATTCATTCATTGGCATTCTTCAAGAGATATTTATTTGCATTCCTCTCAAAGCATGTATCACTCTGCAATAGCACCGTGATGATGTTTTTCATATGTGGCCTAATCACTTCAAGATGATGCATCTGGGTTAAATCCCTGCAGAAATCAATCACTCTCAGACCTCACCCTATTCAATTTGAAAACCATTTCCCCTACATGCTTACCTGAGAATATTTTGTTGCCTTCCATTTTTTAAATGTTATATGGTTAACAATTCATCTCATGAAGTGTTCTTGCTGTATTTGCAATCTGGTGATCAACAGCAAGTTTATGAGTTGTTTGGTTGGTAGGTGTACATTTTTAAGTATTCAATTGTGGATAAGATATCTGGGTCTCAAATAGGGGTGGTCGTCCAGTATAAGTAAACACTGAGGGCACCTGACCCCTGAATGGTTGGCCATTCTTAATCAAACAATGTCCAAAGTGTAACATAGGCAAAGATCCGTCGAAATTCTGAGTTCAGAACATTTTAATTTCTGAGGGTGGTAGATCTACAAGCAGGACATAGTTTTGTGGTCCAGTTTTTCTCTGTATATGTGATGCTCTGCTGATGAGATGACAAAGGACTACAAAGCAGCGACAGATTTCCTGGAACAGGCCCTCTCAAATGAGAAATCGTCCTTCCCAGACTGGGGTGTGCTCCGTGTGATTGTTGGTCATTTTCTTTCGTCTCCCTGGACAGAGCTCGCTCTGAGTTCAGGATAAATGCACGTCACTGGGCTGAACAGTCCCATGTGTGCAGAGCACATGCTCCTTTAAATAACCTCAGGCTGTTTCTCCAACAAACGCATCTGTATCACAAGTCGAATTGTCTTCACTTTAAATCCTGTTTTCCAGGCGACCTGCAATTTAAATTGTTATTTGACTCAGGTAGCAAGTTGCTCCGACTATATGCTAAGGAAGTAATACAAAAAAAGATATGATTTTAATTTGAGCAGATCACATGTTCACATTCTGGTAAAGCTTGACAGGATGCTGATCAACCCATAAAGTTCCCTTGAGAAGCTTTTTTTATTCCACAATTTATGTTAAGGAGCGCCTTTCAATAAGTTACATTGGATGCCATCTAAAGGGTCCATGTTGGGAATATATATAAAAGTGGCGTGCCCTGTTTTTTTTAACTTTATTTGCATAATTCTTTGAGGACTTGATCTCTAAAATACACCTCTTTGGGTTTCAACAGAGCTTGTAGTAATTGGCCTACTTCCAATGAATGAATAGCATTGAACCTTAATGACTGAAAGTTGTTATACTGTTAACTGAAATAGATATTTCTCTGAGACTCTTTGCGTCTGTTATCTTTCTGCTTTGTGTGAAAACTGCTGCAGTGAGCATTGTCTCCTGGGTGGATTTGTGAATGTGGGGCACGGCAGCAGTTTCTTGAGAGGTCAAACATGTTAACCAACTTGTTCTGCTACTTTGGAGACAATACGCACGGTTTCCTGCTAAATATATTGGTTACAACTGTTCCTCAAATAGACATTAGCTTAAAAAGCATGTCAGGTATGTATTTTACAGAGGCTTAATGGTGAGAGAGCCCACAGGCATTGTTTGATCTAATTCTCGGTGGTACTCAGAGCGTACCTTTTTTACTTTGATGTGGTTTACAGTTTTGACTAAGTTGTCAGGAGCAGGAACAGGGATTTTTATTGAATGTAAATAATGTGGTATTTGTGGAAAAACAGAAATGGTGTTGTGTCTGTCGTGGTGCAACAAGGAATGGAAGCAGATACATTTTGCTTTATTTAAAGAGGTTCACAAAATCCTGATTGGTTGTGGTGCATTGTTGGTAATTATACAGGAAGTGTGGTGTTTGTTGCTCATAAAGGTCCTCATCCTATGGCTGCTTGTTTGCCTGCCTGCTTCCCCTATGTGACTCACAGCCGTTGCATCCAATTGTTCTCACCGTATGACATCTTGGTGGTGGCATGATGCATCCGCTGCCATGACGGTGTAGTCAGTTGTGATGTAATGCTGTAATGCAGCAGCAGGGCTATTTCAGGTTTACCTCTGAGCCTCCAAGGCCTCCCCCTGCTAGCAGGCCACCCATCTCTTCTCTCAGTCAGCACCTCATCTATCATGACCCAGACAGCCATACAGTACATGAACTGGCTTTCACAGAATTGACCAGAAACCTTTGATGCGCAGGTTAAGAGAAACGTGGGAGATGTGACTGAATTGAAAATACAGGTTTGCTTGATTTGTTTTCACAGTATTTGGTTTAGGCCAACATTAAGCTGTAGCAGAAAGGGAAACCTCTAATTTGGGGTTGGTAGTTGTGCGGTGTGTTTGTTCCTGTAGCTTGTATTCTCACTGACACAGTGTCTAAGGCTGGTTAACCTCAGCACAACACTCATTTTCAGTGCTGTGGGAATTTTTTTCAGAAGGTTAGCACTTTTAGACAAGCAGCAATTGCTCCTTGAACTTTGATCTTCCTCTGTGAGCGTCAAAAGCTGTCTGAGGGTGTGTCTGCAGAAAACCCAATAAATATCTTACTTTACCTAGTGCCTAGAGACAGACATATATGTTGCAATTACATACCTGGGGGAAATCCCATAACAGAGGGTTTTGAGGCCCACACAGGCTTAGATAGCAGTACTTTATGGTCAACTTGTGAAAAATATGTTAAGTCTCCTTGTTGGAAATGCACTAAGTTTCATTGAACCAAAAGCTGTTGGTTTGTTGTCATAAAAGCCTTTTCTTACAACATATACAACTTTTCCAAGGTTAGGTTATACAGAAGAGTAAGAGAAGAAGAACAATTATATATATATTGCAAATACATCAAAATAAACGTTACTTCTTTGTGTTGCTAATCCACATTGGAGACTGTAGTGTAATGCATGCAGTTAAGGCCTCATGACAGCCCTATGTTATATCTGTTTACTTTTTTCTCAGGTCATTGTCAAGCCAGAGAACCGACTCAAGGAACACCCTGACAGATACAGTATCCCAGCACTGTTACAAGCGAGGAGGGTGAAGTTTTAAATAGGATAGACCCCCCCCCCCCCAGTCCGCTATCTTTGGCACAGTCGGTCGTCATACGTGAACGTGGCTGTGAATCCTCATTGTGTACCAGACTGCTAAACTCAATTGGACTGTTCCCTGAGTCTAGCTGCACACACACAGTTATATCTGGGCAGCTTCAACAGTCCCACCAACATCACATACCACACGCCAAACTCACTCCAGCAGCCTTCCCAGAAATGAGGGTGTGTTTTGGATTCCTCTGTGACTTTTTTTTTGCTGGCTTTTTTTTCGGAAGTGGTGGATCTTGGTCGGTTTAAGTTTTTTTTTCTATTGACTGAACCTGAACCTGAACCTGAAGTGAGAGGTCAGTTAAGTATGCAAGGGGTGCATCTAAAGTCCTATTTTATTATTCAGTTGTTGTTTTTCATTGTGCAAATATACATTGGTAATCTGTTGGACTGTGTTTGTTAGACAGTTAGACAAATTAACGCGGAGTCATGCCAGACGCTGTTGGCATATTTGGACGTGTACCTGAACCTGAAACTCTTAACTTTCCACTTCTGCTGCATCTCCACTGCTTCTCTCCACAGCTGTGCCAACTTTCCTTTTCATTTGACTTTAGCTTGTAATGCCGCTTGCCAGGGGAAATGATGTAAAGCCTCTCATTTATGGTGCCCAGTTGATCACACCCAGTTTAAGTGAAGGCATCACACTGGAAGCGTTATATGTGCCAAATCATATTCCCTCAAAACCCTGCAAAAAAAACATTAACATTAATGTAAATCTAAAGTAATGTATTCCTGGAGGCTGTCAGGGTTTGAATTCCCACTCAGGGAGATGAGTTCCTTCTCCTTTTTTGTTTCACTTCTCCTCTTGGCTTCATTAGACATTCTGTCTCCTCAAGAATATTACATTTCCTCATCATTTGTCGCTCCTGCGTAACAATATTAGCTTGCTGTCATACCTTAAGCAGTGAGGAGAAAATCTCTCATGTGTCCTCTGTGACCTGGAGGGGAAACAGACTTTATCTCCAGAGAAAAACAGTCAGTGTGTTTTCTTCGGTTGAATCAGGATTGAGGAATCCTCCCCCTCACTGGGACTGGGACCGTCCCAGAGGACCTGCCCCAGCCTTCCCAGTTTTCCTGTGCTTTTGTCGTGAGTTTTCCACTGATCTCTCGGTCCAGCTGCATGGCTTCATTCTTACTCCTTCCTCCCCCATCATCATCATTGCTTTCACATCTCCCTGATCCCAACTCAGAGACCCCAGACTCAACTCTGGGTCTTTCTCTGAGTATCCTCTCACTTCCTCTCTCATATGAAAGTCTGAGGAATCTTTAAGAAAAGTGAAATTACACTGAGCAGATATTTTGTCTAAAATATTCAGTTAGATATAAATGTATTGGAATTGTTGCTTGTATGGATTATTGCATCTAATGCAACCACATGTATTATTGTGTTGCATTGTTGGAGAAGTCTGTGACCTAAGATTTTCAACGACATAATTACTCTAGCTATGTTAGTTTGACAATAAAGAACCTTGAACCACTCAGAATCCACTACTATCCAAGTCACGTGAAGAGAAATGTGGATCTGCAAATGTTCTGAAAGGTTATTGTGTCTTCTAAAAACCTGTCATAGAAATGGTGCCGCTATGATGAGTGATTCTGACTTGCTTTGACACAGAGCCCGGGATCTCACCTCACATTTATCTGAATCACTGCTCCACAATCTACATTGTTCACAGCCTCTGCCAAAATGCATTGTGACCCAAATGAGTGTCCCACCACAGAGACTGAGTAACTGTCAGATTTTTCCTGTGGGTTGGCAATGTCAGATACTATATCAGAAATAATGTTTTTGATCTTAACTTCATTCCTTTTCCACACAATAGTTTTTGCAGGCGGGAGGTTGCAGTCGAGGTTATTGATCTGTGTGCTCTTCCCACCACATGCAGCGCTGGGAACTAGAGCACATACTCTGAATCAGCACTCATCTGTTGGTCAAACTACTTCATCTTGCATAAGACATTCCCAAGATAAACTTTGTGCATTTCATTCATTTTAATGAGCGCTCTCTGCCTCTTCTCTGCTTCTCTTTCACTGGCATGTTCGCCTGTGTATTCAAATATTGTAGCTTTATTATATAAGACATTTATTGTCTACCAAACCCAGTAAGGAAACCTATAAACCAAATATGTCTCTATGGCCGTTGCCCCTGCCAAATGAAAATGAAATCCTCAAACCTGTGACACAAGTCTTTACCGTTTTCTAAAACAGAAATTCTGGGTGTATGTCACCAAGATATGTCAAGATAAATGTTTTTTGTGCAGAAGGAGGCTGGCACAACAACTCAATTGATATTCCTTGCCTTTAACTTCGGCACACCTCCACATACACACTGTGTGAAGACACATGCACATGCTCAGCCGCCCACATGTGTTCATACTCACAGACTGCAGTGGTGAAAATCAATGCAGTCCATAATCTGTTTAAGATTTAAAGGGCAAAACGTCATTAGACTTTAGTCTTTCAGGTTGATTCATGCCGGAAATAATGTGTCATATATTAAATGATATCCTGTTCCTTATTAGTAAATTGATTATTTGACACTATTCTTCTGCTAGGTATAGGTAATGTGTTCATGAATGTATCATGTGTAAGTGCTACATTTTAATCTCACATCCTTCATATTCTTTTAGAATTCAGTTTAACAAACTATCCCTTTGGAAACCCCTTTAAGCTTTATCTCAGGGTTGACTTTGTAGATTCTCTCCTCTGCTTGAATCCATGCTAATACGGCTAATTCCCATTGTGCTAGTGCTACAGGCTGCACTTCATCTGCTCGCTTCAATAGAAGTGTCAGCTTCAATGTCACACCTCACTGAGATCACTCTCTGGCCGCTCGGTGCCTGTCCAGAGTGGGCGGCCTGCCCGACTCAAATACTGCATATTATTTTCTGCGTGCTGTGACGTATGCTGCATCACGGCCAGGGATGGGACGTGTGTGTTTACATGTGCGCTGCTGGATGTGTTCCTGTGCATGTGAGCAAACCTATGTTGTTTCCGTGGTTGTGTGGAACGGACACGGAGAATGCGCCTGGTCTGCAGTGCGTTTCCTGCCTTCATTTGCACGTCTCCCCCTCCTCTGCTCTGCACTTCCTTCCTTCCAGCACTACTCCGTAAAATAAGCAGTAACCTGACCTCTCTCCATGCTGGTGGTCTCCCACGGAGGATGTGAGATGACAGAGCTGATGGCCCTCCTTTGTGAAGTATTTTTAATCCTGTTGATTTATTAGATCACAAAGATAAACCTAAAGAGCAGTGATAGACGCTTGACACTGTGTGCTTTGTTTTCTTTGTCATTAGGACTAATGACTTGATGCTTGTCCATTATAACTTACACACCAATACAACGTCTCTGCTTAACCATAACTTGTCTCTTGGCTCAATCTGACTATTAATCTCAGCTGGGAATTCTGCTCGGTGTGCAATTTCCATTGATGGAGGGATGAATACTTCAGCCTGCTGCTCTTGTTTTTTTTTTTACTCCGATCCGGCTATACAATGACTCTTGTTCAGCCCAGTCCACATCAGGCCATACAATGCAACCTTTTGTAGGATTGATTCAGGCTGATATCATGCTGGAAACTATTTAGATGGGGATCACATGTTGTTAGAGCACACTGTTTCTGAGATTCTCCTCTTACTCACTTAAATAGAGAATGTCAAACCTCCCATAGACAATGAGGTGATTGTGTAAGGACACTTTTGGGAGGACTCGGCTCTGCAAGAGAGATGGCTTACTTCCCTTTGTTGTCTTAAGCGTCTTCCCTTAGTAAGCCATAAATCCAGAATGTTGCGACAAACCAAATCACATGAAGGGGTGAGAAATACTTTATACCCTTGCCACAAAGTCTGATGCTCATATTATTGATCTCCTGATTATGGCATGTAGTGCAAAAAACGACCTTTGACATTTACATTTCAGTCAGGTTGACAGCCCTTCTCTAATTCAAAAATGTAATATTGAAATGAAAGCATGTCCTTGCTTCTGAAAAGGTATTCAGATATATAAATCAGTCATTTAGAATTACATTTAATCATTCATTTCAATATGATTAATTGTGAGTGTAATAGGCAAACAGTAGTTTAGCGTTATCTAATTGTTTGTCAACCCTTTGTGCAAAATACACTTCAGTTGTCTATACTGGACATGTGGGTTTATTGCAGAGCCATGTTTTTATTTGGAAACTGAGACTTGTTAGCCTCTGAGCTGGGGTCAGGTCCTCTGCAGTATCACAGTCTTGTTAAATTTCATTAACTGTCTGTGTTTGTCAGTAGGTTTCAGTGGCTGCTGGCTTCCTTGTAGGGTTCTGTACATCTGGAGATACAGTAATGTAAAGCTTCTACAGGAAACAAAAGGTTGTCAGGTCTGGCAGCTGGACTCCTAGCATAAAGAGAACTGCTTATCAACTGCTTTATTCCAAAGCCGGGACGGCTGGTTCAGCAGGGTGTTACCTGATCTCACTAAAGTTGAGTATATCCTCACATCATCTCCCTTGTTATGTATAAAACAGTTTTTATTTGTCATGGCGTCTGAGGTATATATAGCCCACCACGAGGGAGTTTTTTCCGTCAGCTTCTTCCTTTAGATTAGAAACACAAACATAGCCCTGGACTGAGACATGACACAGATCCCCTAAGTGAGCCTTTTGTCCGCCGAGGGGAAGACAAGACTTTACTATCTGTTGTGAGCTCAAACAGGCCCTTTAACATCCTGAGAACAGAGGAGCTCTAGCTGAGGGGCCCCAGACATGTGCAGGTCCTTTAGCTAGTATGTAGTAAATAATTCACCTGTGCAGACTAACTAAATAATTCAATTGCTGAATAAGCTGTAATAATATTTCACCTGCTTAGCACAAAGCAAAATAACTTTGTGTTAAGCAGAGGTAATATTCAGGTGGCTGATATGTTGTTTGTGACAAACTGATATTAAAGTAATTTTGTATCTGGCTTCCTGTGTACTCTCAACAGCTCTCCTTCATATTGATTTCCTGTGCAGGATATTAGTTCACGTAGAAAGATGGGTTACTGTGCTGATAAAATAGCCAAGTGCAATTTTCTACGACCTTTATTCTCCGGGTAATATATAAGGCTTTGTGAAGAAATACGGGCAGTGGTGCAGGTATTGTGATGGCGGATATAGATATGGCTTCTGGTGGGGGTCTTTTCTTGCACAGAGATTAATGAATGCACCCCGTTCCATAAAACTAGTTTGAAGCTTGATGCTGAGCACATCTTGGAGAAGTGTATTCATGTTTTTTTTTTTTTTTTTGTTGAAAGGAACTTCACACTGTCTAGAAATCTGGAGCAGGATGTTTTTCATGTTGGTCTGCAGTTTCATCCAGACGTACATTTGCTATCTAGTTCTAAAAATACACCACATGCACACAGCCTGCTGTTAGGAGGCCATTTATACTTTCATGAGCTATTCATATCTCTGGCACCCGATCCTGTCATTTAGTAAACACTGTTATGACAGTGAGTGAGCAATGGATCCCATGCAAATAAGTCACTCCCGACTGAAACCACTAAGCTAAAAGGTTAAGTCTTCATTGTAAAATCCCACCGTGTGCCGACAGCCTGTGGAAAACATGGAAAAAGGCTTGAGCTGCTCCACCCTTCTTGGCTGGGCATGTCAGCCATGTCCAGCCTTATCCACCCACCTTACCAGTCTCAGCAGCCCCGCCTGTCGCCATGTTGCCCCTCAGATAGCTGTGACACTTGATCTCAGGGTCAGCTGCGATGGATATTTCTGCTGTCTCTCTCTCTCTGTGTTTTTTAATGTTGTAAGGGCTGGTTTGGTGTGAAAGCCTGTCGCATGTCGCTAGGGTCAATTCAGATGACTGCAGCTTTACTGGTGCTCAGTTGCACTTCACTCTCTTGCCAGCGGCTGTATTTTGCAGGGCATTTTCTTCCTTGTAAGATGTGCTGAAATACTGATAGAGACAAGCTTTAAGCCTGGTAGACGGCTCAATTTTATTTTGGTTATGGTGCTATATGTGTGGAAGCCATATTTTAAAGTCACACAGTTTTTATAGTTGCCATAGAAGCCAGAAAGGAAGTGAGACACATTAGAACACTGCTTTACATGGATGTTACACTATCTAAATCAAGTTTCACAACTGGGTATGTCACCTGGCATTAATGTCTGCTCTACACATTTATTTTTGTGACTGTTTCTGTCTCCGTTCCTGTTCTCATTACCCAAATGATATATCAGTGGCTTTGTAGTTTTGTCAGCTTCTTAAGTCAAGCTGGGTCGGAAGCACGATGTGCTATTTAAAGATCAAAAGCATAGTTCTGCAATTAATGTGCAGATGGGCCTCAGATGCCTGTAGGAACTACCGTAGTGTTATAGAGGTTAATGTTTGCATCATCGGTTGGGGGGGTAGCCAGATCTGTTGCTTTTTCATGTTGTTTTCTACATGCCTCCACCCACTAGAATGACTATGTCATGATCATGAGGTTCTGGTCATAGTTATGAAATCCCATTTCAGGAAACTGCCGCTACTAGATTGTTTTCGTAAAGGAAGCTTTGAGGCATTTGTTTCACAGCAAATGTCTGATATGCTTGGTAAGTCTTTTTATATTCAGGCTTTATATTTTAAAGTTTTGTTAGTGAGAGAATCACAGAGAGAGTGAATGTCTCAATAGCATAGTTTCCCTTCATTGTTTGCAGTGTCAAATATGGCCTCCAGCCTGAAGCAGCGCATACACAATGGATAGGAGCATTTATAGTGAATGACTAACTATTGGAGAATGGGGAAAACGTAACCTGTTTTTTCCATTAGGTTGTGAGTAAGACAGTAATCTGATAAACTATTAGCGCCCTGCTTGCATAACAGAAAATTGTAGCAACATATTAAAAAACATTTTACCTTAATATTTAGGTAATACTGAATTTATAAATTGAGCCTCAGTGGGCAAAAGTCGACCTGTTTCAGATGCAGAAGCAGGTCCGTTACACAGGAATAGAAAGAGGATGAATGAGTGAAAGGAGGAACAGAGGCCTGGGGCCAGGAAGCCCTGCAGCTCTCAAGAATTAGGTATCCGGTCTCATCACTACCCAGATAGATGGGGTCATCCATCATGCCGCCTGCCCGTACAGGCAACAATTCCTCCTTTTTTTTACTGTCCACATTGGCTTCATAATCCATGTTGTGAGCAAACAGGGCCCTGCAAGGCAGCCACCTGAGGCTTTGTCCGCCTCAATGACACAACTCTCTCAGACAGCCAGCCTCAATGTGTCTGCAGCTATAGCATGCCTCCCGTAGAGTAGCTCAAAGCAGTTAAAGTACACGCAGTACCCGGACACCAGCCAGCTCCTGTCCATAACGGTTAGGCTTCATGTGGTTTCCTTCTTGGCCATTTGAGCTCAGTTCATTCTCAGCTAGAGACCTTTAGAAATGTGGCTATGGCATGCTTTAAGATTGGAAATGGCCCTGGATAGAAAAGATTACAAAGATGTCTCAGAAAGACATTTTTGTTTATTACAATTTTTTCTAAAAGACTTGATAGGGTTGTCATGCACACTTTTAAAAAGAATACACGTTTATTTAAAAAAGCTCCCATTTCTTTCATATCTGTAAAATAGTGTATAGGGACAGAAGAGTTTAAATAAAGCATCCACAGAAAAGATGACTGATCCAATTTTAAAGGAGGCCATGGTCAGATTACTATTTTATTTATGATGAATAGGAAATAGGAGGGCAATGCTCTCTTGCAAGCCTCTGCACATATTTGGAGTGCAAGAGCGGTAAGAGAAAACTATGTTGTGCACGATGAACAAGCACAAAATGAAGCATTAACACGGCCCCCGGCCTCACTAGGAATGTTTTTTTTTACTTTCACTTGAATGTGTTAAAGGTGGCACTTAAAAGCTCCATCAACTGAGCCAGCCAGTCTTCTGTTTGACTTTAAGCCTCACCTGTAGCAGCTGTTCATAAACCAGTGCCTTTCTCTGCATGACTGGATAACACTACTAAGTGATTATATTAAATGAAGGCATGGCAAACGTCAGTGGCCTTGAGTTTGTATGCAGAAGGTATTACAATAGAGCGCAGTTCCCTCGAGAGAGACAGACAGAGACAGACAGAGAGAGACAGAGAGAGACAGAGAGAAACAGAGAGAAACAGAGAGAAACAGAGAGAGTGCTGGGTATACCTGTCAGCCCCAGTCATTATGGCCTGCTGGACATCCCTGCACCTGGAGGGATGTCAGCTTTGTCCTCTGTGTTTTGTCATGCCTAATGGAGAAAAAGAAGTGGCCTGGAAAAGCAATGTCAGCCCTAGAATTTAAAACAATCCATGCAGTGTTGTCATGGGTCTCATTATTGAGTAGGAAGTGTTCGTTTCTCACAAGGAGCAAACGACGGCAGGAAGCCAATCTTGCAAGGCTCAGTGCAAAGTTATGGGTGTGGGCGTTTTCCCTCTTTAGATGTGAAACGTGACGTAAAAACAAATATCTTTAAGAAACTAGATTAAATCATTGTAGTCTAAAGAATGTGGGCCTGAAATCTGTGCTGGGAATGTAAACACTGTAGGGAACTATTACATGCTTGAAATTGTTGCCATACGACAGACAAAAGCCAAAGACCTTGAGAATAAGATAATACATTGTGGTGCTTTCACTAAGCAGGTTGAAAGAATTCAGAATGTAGTCTTCTCTCAGTAAGCCGTTACCTTACAATGATTTTCTTTAACCGTCAAACTTGACCATGAACAGATAAAATGCTGTCAAGGGAGGGCTAATCCTCCTGCCTGGATAATTGCCAAACACAAACTTCAATCAGCTCTCCTTCCCCCAAGGATATCTCTCCTTCTGAAAGATTTTCTGCCGATGAAGACCCCCTCTTAACATACAGGGACCAGCCTTCAGTCCTACCTCTCTCTTCACTGATTTCTAATTATCACTCAATGGGATGTATGACATTTCGAAAGCTCCCTCACAGTGAGAAATGAGTCGTAGCTTGCGTCTGAGCAATGCCCAACTGTTCCAGCTTAACTGCTCCTGAGACACGAGTCGCGGGCCCGTGCCAGTTTGGCTGCCATGTTGACTTTGGAGGATGACGAGAGAAAAATAGGCAGACAGACTTCCACGGCACTTGGCTTTCAGTTGAACGTTGGAGGTTTACCTTGGGCTGTGACCAAAGCTCTTAAAACCCACTGATCAGTGGGCTAATGGAAATCCATAACAATAGCTGCATGGCTGCATTAGGATTAGCTGTGTTGAAGTTTATTTGGCATGATCAGAATTTGTTTAGTACTTACTGTAATTTAGAGCTTAATTTGCATACTTTGAATACAAAAACTGTCTGTGTGGGTTTGATCTAGCTAGCATAAAGAAAGCAGGAAAAAATAAACTCAGATGCTGTAATTGCCTGTAAATGTCAATCACTCATATAGAGAGCACATTCATGCAATGAGTGGGAGAAACTCGAAGCTAGAACAAAGCCTAAAGCAGGAGGAGAAGCAGGAACAATGAGAGGTTTTCAGTTATCTTCTGTCCGTCCCTCTTTCATTCTCTAGAGGCAAAGCAGCATCAACACATCAGTCAGGCCAAACTCAGTTAAAGCACCAGGAGCCAGGGCTTAGGCAATCAAACAATGTTTAGAATGGAGGGAAATTAGGTTCCCTCGCTGTCTGCTTTTAGTCCCAGTTTGTTCCAATCTACAACCCTGAAGCTGATGCCTGCTCCCTTCACTGATCTGCTCTATATCAGGAGCCCTGCTGTTGCTTTGAACTAATGGTGAAAGTAATTAAATGTCGGGTGTTCTAGCCTGGGGTAAGAGAGAGGGCTGTTGTGCGTAAACTGGGTTTGCATTTGCCATAATGTTAGCAGCCTGTCTATAAGATACAGGAAGTATGTGATGACTCCTTTTGGTGCATTTACAGGCAGAAGCTTTCCTTGGTAAAAAAAAAAAGGAGAGCAGAATGTGTCATATGTCACTCTGCAGTCTGTTTACTGGCACTTTCTCTGTTTTTCTCAATCTGCCAGGGATGGATATGATCTGGTGTCTGCCTTGCTAATATTGTATAACAGTCCAGACAATGTCACTGGAGGTCAGACGAAACCCTACTAAAACCACCTACAATACACACGGCTGTCTCTAGTTTTCTGCCTCTCGTAGCTTTACCTTTATTGTGTAACTTGGAATTGTCCACAAATGATATACTGTAGGGTCCTTCTGGGAATTGATTGATGGAGAAATATCTGTCAGCAATCGTTAGACTGCGTTTAAATATTAACACATTGCTGATGACCCCTGCTGCCCCTCAGCCTGAGGTTTTCCTTCCGTTTCAACTAAGTTCCACTGACAACTCTTCCCATCACCACTTGGGCTAAAACAGAAGCCTGTGGTGTGTTAAAATGGCAATGGGAAGCAGATGTGGTCACTTGGAGCCATGGACTTTTTTTCTGGTTGCAAATCTGTAACAGGAGAAGTGGGTACGAGACCTGATGCAAAGTCATTTGTGACAATTGCATCTTGTGAAACTAAAATAATTGAAGGACGCAAAAGGGATTCTATAAATTCATTTGGTTTTGTAACAGCTCCATAGCTGAGGAGACACCCTCTTTCGTAAGTTTAAACACTTGTACAGAACGGCAGTCATTCATTTGTACATTCCTCATGTCCGCAGATTTAAAGATTGCTTGAATCAATAATGAACGCAAAACTTTGCATAAACACATGTTCGTGATACTGCTTGAAAACTTGCAAATGATGCCTTTGCACTGTTAAGGACTAAAAGGAACAGTCTTCCATGGGAATGTAAGGAGTAAAGTAAATGACAGGAAATGAACCACCAGGCCTAGAGAAGTGAGGTTAGATGGTGGGACAATAAAACGAGGGTCTGGTGACAACAAGGCTGCAGCTACAGTACAGGCAGGCTGATGTTGAGTTTCACTTTGTAACCTTCACATGCTTAGTTGTGGGAATGCAAACATAGTCGTTAGTCTCTGATAGGTTTGCTGGATCCACAAAAGGACCACATTGGGAGATTACATTTGATTTGAACTAGAATTACGGGATTATTTTTAAGAATTCAACTTCCCTACTCTCCAGCACATGTTTTGCTGTTTTTTTCAATGGCTCTGGGAATTGTTTTGGAAAAGGGGTAAAAAGCTGTAGGCTGCTCTCTGTGGTTTCCCCTTTACTATCTAATGAACGGAAATATGTGAACGCCCATGCTTGAATCAAGTAAGGGGCCTTAGCACCCTCTTGTGAAACAATTATGCAACACAAAATCCTTGTGGCCATCATGTTTGCAACCGCAGACTTTATCCTTAAAATGTGAATGTGTGTTGTTACTATTGTTCCTTAAGATTGAATGTGATTCTTCAAACACATAATAACGTCATCTTCTCCTTCTCTGTGTAGCTGGCAGGCCTGGGGTGGGACAGAGAACATGGCTGAAGCACGGCGGGAGAGCACCAGCAGCCTGCAGAGGAAGAAACCTCCCTGGCTCCGACTGGACATTCCCACGACTCAGATGTCACTAGACGAGCCTCCCACCTTTGTACAGGTGTTCTTTCTCGCTGAATCCCATTCTCTACTTTTTGTCATTTTTGTCATGACCTGTTTTCACACTTTTCCCTGCGGGTCCTTTCCTGTGTAGCCGGTGAAGAGGCAGGGGTTCCTGCGCAGTATCAGCATGCCAGTGGAGACATCTCACCTCCAGTCCCCCCCCCGAGACTTCTTTGACACCCGGCGGCCCGTCTTACAACGCCAGTCATCCATCACTCAGACCATTAAGAGGTAAACGCTGCTAGCAATACACTGGATATATACTAACGTCTCTATATAAGTGGGTTATGGCATGCCTAAAGATTTGAATATAGAGAACTTGCAAATTATTGAATGAAATGCTGCAATGTGTAAAATAAGTGATAAATGAATGTTTAACGGAAGATACGAGCATCCTTGGCATGTATAAAAACAACAATTTCCATGAAACTACAGTGTTTCTGCTTAACTTGTCTTTTTTTCTAATTTGCATGACTGATCCTATCTGCCTGGTAATAACCCTTCTCATGGTTTTAATCTCAATGAAACCCAAGTCCTAACCTAACAGTCTGCTTTGCTCTCTCTGCATGATGGCTACAGCACTGTCCAGCTGCACGTTTCCTTCTCACTGCCTCTTGTTGTCTTCTCTTCTTCCTTCTTCCTGTCCCTTTCTGCCACCTTCCGGTCCCGATCTGCCTGATCACAGCAGCAGAAGGGTGCACTTTGAGCGGATTAACACGGTTCCCATTAAGGGGCAGCGAGCTGCTCGCCGCTGCGTCAGGAAACACCACTCGCTCTCCAGAACCCTGCTCAGGTACGGCAGGAAGTCCCTCACAAACCGCAGGTGTTAGGGTCAGGGCTCAGGTGTGTGTGTTGTACACTGATTTACTGTAAGAAAATAAGTGGGTGTACTTTGTGTATGATTACTTCACATTGACCATTCGCATGATATTGCCAATTTGCTTAACATTTAGAATTGTTTTTACTTCATCACTGAATTGTAACACATCACACCATTCCCACACATTTATCTTTTGACTGAAGCTGTTGCAGATGTGAGTCATAACACCTAAATGACCCAAAACCAAAACAAATTCCCCTTATTCAAATAGCTAATATCTCAGGAAGTTTTTGCATCTGAGTGCTAGCCTTCAGTGAGACTGCATTTTAAGGCTGACATGCCAGGTCTAAAGGCTTTTATCATGGACTCTGATTAGATTAGTCTGGGCCGTGACAATGTTCAAACATGCTCTTAGAAACCAAGGTTAGTGATGGCATATCCACTGCTGCAAAGAAAGCAACACATATGCCAGAATATTAGTTGTACAATCTTGACACAGACATATTTGGGGACCAAAACAGCAAGTAAAACGTATTCACGGAGAGAGAGAGAAAGCTGAACTAGTGAGAAATAGATTTGACCCAAACTCTACAGAGCGTTTACTCTGCAGCTGGTAATTAGTAGAAATAGCTAGCTTTCATGAACTTTCCTTTGAAGAATGTTTCCACTTCCACTTCCTGCCCTCGGGGTGCAGTAACATTGTTTTTTCTGGTACTGATTAGGGCTTCAACTTCAACAACCTGATTGTATGTATATTCCTCAAGGTTTGGTGCAATGATATTTGAGAAAGAACACATTTAAACCTCAGATAAATCCTCTGTTCTCTCTTAATTGGGATATCTGTTTGTTTGTGTCAATTAGGATTGGGAACATCTGAATTATAATCTTTTGCATTTGCCGCATCAGACTCCAGTTAATACCTCTGTTGTTTCTTGCTACCTGTCTTTATGGTGTGCCTGGACACAAACATGCCAGGCTTGTTCCCTGTCCTCTGCCTTTCACTTGCCTACATCCTGGGATCTGCAGTCTTATCAGTCCCACACATTTTCAGATACATTGCAGATACAGGGCTGTTCATCTCAAGTTTCACCATTGCAAATAGCATTTTGAATCTCTGAGAATTGAAGCACGTGTGTTGGTTTGGTTACCCAAAGCTAAAAGGGCAGTGTTTGTGGTGCTAGGGGAACAGCGGACTGGTTTGGGGTCAGTAAGGACGGTGATGCCACCCAGAAATGGCAGAGGAAAAGCCTTCGCCACTGCAGCATGCGCTATGGAAGGCTGAAGCCCCAGGTGATCCGAGAGATGGACCTGCCCAGCCAGGACAACATCTCCCTTACCAGCACGGAGACCCCGCCTCCGCTCTACGTCCCCTCCTCACAATATGGCATGCAGAAGGTAAGGGAATACATGAGCTGCTTTGCCTAATGCTGATCTTGTTTTCTGTTTTGTTTTCTGAAAATACATCATGCTTATGGTGGACAAACATGTACTTTAATCTGAATATTCAAAAACATTGGAGGCTTTTTTTATATAATAAATGTGGACATCAACATGACACACAGGTGCATTGTATAGACTCCCATTGCTTTGAGACTGGTTCTAAGTTAGATTGATCGTATCTACAGTATGTGTTGAATGTCTAAGGTGAAAATGACTGTCTCTTGATTATTTTAATTGTTGGGCTCTTTTTAACTACCATATCTCCTACCCATTCTCCAGATTGTGGACCCATTGGCGCGAGGGCGAGCTTTCCGTATGGTGGAGGAGGTGGATGGCTACAGCGTGCCTCAGACCCCCATCACCCCTGGAGCTGCCTCTCTTTGTTCCTTCACCAGCTCCCGCTCAGGTCTGAACCGACTGCCTCGTCGACGTAAGAGGGAGTCGGTGGCAAAGATGAGCTTCAGGGCCGCCGCAGCGCTGGTCAAGGTGAGGGAGAGCGATAAGATCAACAGATTTAATACAGATGATTGATTTTTCATCTCATTATGTCATGCACAAATAATATGGACAGCCCAAAGATGCTCAAATGTTTACCATTCTGAGCGTATTTCTTCCACAATTCACACAACCTGTTCTCCTCGTGGATGTTTTTTAATCAACCAAATTCAAGTGCCAGAGGAAGGAATAACTCACTAAAGACCTGTGACTGCTTGATAGATTTGCTATGAGATCGAATCAAGTGAAATAATTCTATGTTTGTACCAGTCTTCCAAAATTACATATTTTCAATTAAAAACAAGAAAATACCTGTACTATAACACATTCTGGAAATAATTGGACTTTATTTGTGCAGAATTACATTTCACGGGTAAGATAACGGCTTTTAATGCATACATATTTTCATGGGTTTTTGTGTGTGTTTCTCAGGGGCGCTCAATACGGGAAAGCACTCTCACTCTAAGACGAACTCAAAGACGCAGCTTCACCCCCGCCAGCTACATGGAGGAGGACATGCTCGACTTTCCTGATGAACTGGACACGTCCTTCTTTGCCAGAGTAAGAAATGAAAAATAAAAATGTTCTTTGGATGCCATTATTGTGTAAAAAAGCTTATTTATAATGTCATATTCATTCTTATGATAAAAACATGGGAGTACACTTTGTTGCAACCTGCTCACTTTTGTCTTTTGTACAATTTTCGTTCTAGGACACTCTGATGCAGGAGGAGCTGTCCACGTACGCAGACGAGGTGTTTGAGTCGCCGTCTGAGGCGGCCATGACAGAGGACGAGCCCTGCAGCCAGATGGATGAGACGGAGCTGACAGGCAGCGCTCTGGATAAGACGGAGCTGGAGAGGAGTCATCTCATGCTGTACGTGGCTGTAATAGGCTCTGCTAATACCAGCGTTTACAAATAATTATTAACATGGTCCATGTCACTAGAAAAAACAGCTTTCATTCAAATTCACAAAGCTGAGCCGTAAATTATGTTTAAGAGGACCGTGTTTTGTGATTGAATTAGGAATATAGAAACCAAGTGTTGGGAATATAAAGAGTGGTAAAAAAGCCCTGGGTTAATTTACCAAACTACTTCTCTCTTTTGCTGAGATGAAGCTTGTTAAAGCCTTTCAGAATAATTGAGTGTCTTTTCCTGTGTCAACCCTTTCAGACCTCTAGAACGGGGGTGGCGAAAAGCCAAAGAAGGAACCCCAGGGCCACCAAAGGTGCCCCTTCGTCAGGAGGTGGTGAGCGTTACCGGACAGCGGCGAGGCCAGCGCATCGTATTACCTGTCAAGAAGCTTTTTGCCCGAGAAAAAAGGCCTTATGGACTGGGCATGGTGGGAAAGCTCACAAACCGGACCTACCGCAAGCGCATTGACAGCTACGTCAAGAGGCAGATCGAGGACATGGATGATCACAGGTACTGCCCCTCTTCACAGATCTGACTAATGAGCGCCCTCCCTCTGCTCCCCTCAGTGGACGACAGTGATAGATGATGAGCGCTGCTGCTCTCTTTTTTTTTTAATACATAATTTTTTTATTTCCTCTAGGCCTTTTTTTACATACTGGATCACTGTTGTCCACTTGCTCATCACTATCCTGGCTGTATGCATCTATGGGATTGCACCAGTGGGCTTTTCCCAGCACGAGACAGTTGATTCTGTGAGTAACGGCTCATTTACCGGCTCTGTTCTGATGATCTGATTATACACTTTTAAAATCCTTTCACATGTATTGTGCTCTTGGTGATTTGGATGTCTTCTGGTTTAGGTTTTAAGAAACAAAGGTGTTTATGAAAATGTCAAGTATGTACAGCAGGAGAACTTTTGGATCGGGCCGGGTTCGGTGAGCACTCTTCTCTAAAAAGATCAATAATGCAAGCAATAAAGGGAAATACATATCTTCAAACCAATACTACATTTAAGATGTTTGTCCTATTGTCTTTTATTCTTAGGAAGCTCTGATCCACTTGGGGGCCAAATTCTCTCCATGCATGCGGCAGGACAAACAGGTGCATGATCTTATCAGGGATAAAAGAGCTATCGAACGCAACTCTGCCTGCTGTGTGCGTAACGATCGCTCCGGCTGCGTCCAAACCTCAGCGGAGGAATGCTCGGTCTGTAAACCATCCCTCTTCTTGTTTGTGTTCTCCTACCTTTATAGTTTAACCGTAAATCGAAGATGTTAGCCTCTAACGCTTTCATTTGTTGTTTTATATTTAGAGTACTCTAGCTGTGTGGGTAAAGTGGCCGAGTCATTTCAGCACACCCCAGTTAGACGGTAAAGACAGACAGTATGGCTCTGTATGCCATCAGGATCCCAGGTAAATACACTTATTTCATTTCTCTCATTAACGGATATGGTTTGGTACAAATACATAATGTATGCATATTGTTTGTCTCATTAAAGGATATGTCTAGAGCCTGCCTCAGTAACACCTCATGAATGGCCTGATGACATCAGCAAATGGCCGGTATGTTCAGTGACATTGTGTCTGGCATTTAGACATAAAGAAATGACAGACCCTTTGGAAAGTTTAATAACATCAGCTACATGTGATCTGGCCTCGATAATAAATTCAATATTTGAAAAGATTGATTTCTCAATGTTTGATTGATTTTTTTTAATAAAGAATACTTTATCCAAAGAATGAATGGTGTAAACATGTATTTCCAACATTGGTGTCATAGAAAACAGGACAGACATTCACACATAGCATGCAAAGAATCCCTTAAATAGTAAGAAACAAGACCCAGGGCATCTGAAAACATGCTGTATTATCTATTCAATAAAACACACTTACAGCTTTAACTCAAACGTGTGTCGGGGATTAAGCAACGTTTTCTGTCCAGAATACATATTGCTCTCTTTGGTGAATCTAGGAAGTATACAGATTTTGGCTCTGATTAAGATAAAAAAAAAAAAACTAACAAAACAACTGCTTTCAGATTTGTACCAGGTACAACACAGGGAACCACACCAACCTGCCTCATATAGACTGTACCATCACAGGCCGACCCTGCTGCATTGGAACCAAAGGGAGGTGAGGGGAGTCGATGTACCTGTCACTAATATGTATCCTGGACTAGTAGAGAAACAGGATGTATGATAGGTTATTCATTTAGAAATGCTTCTTGTTTTTCTCAAGGTGTGAAATAACATCCCGGGAATATTGTGACTTTATGAACGGCTACTTTCATGAGGAGGCTACTCTCTGCTCTCAAGTAAGCAACCATCTTAATTAGATTTTATTATCGGGAGAAAAGGAGCTGTTCAAAGCCAAAACGTCCTTTGTTATACTATATTGTTTCCTAAATACCAAAACACATTAAGTGTGAACTCACCAAACATTTCCGTGTAGAAGATGTGTTGTCTGCTTCAATGTGCACGTCATATTTGATCTTTGATTATCACATTAATAATTTGTGTATGACATAATATGATGTATTACGTCCATTTTCAGGTGCACTGCATGGACGATGTGTGTGGACTGTTGCCTTTCCTCAACCCCGAGATCCCAGATCAGTTTTACAGGCTCTGGCTCTCACTTTTCCTGCATGCTGGGTAAGTCTGTCAAGATACTGCAAAGTGATTTTGCTTAATATAAAATGTACCTGGCAAAAGAAACCAACAAAAAGGAAAGGGGATGTTTTTTATATGAAATGTAGTATTCCTAGAGATTATATCTGTGGATGTATTTCCAACTTCAAACACGAGTAGTATATCAAAGAAAAATCTTGAATAAGAAAAAATGACTTTCTACACAGTAGTACAAATCAAAGCAAATCCGGCAAACCAGAAACATCATTTAGCAGATAAAATCAGCCTTTCAGCCGATAAATCGGTCAAAACATGATTTATAAAGAGCTGAAAGCCAGTTTGTCTCAGCATGGTATACTAAATCATTTTTTTCAAGGACTGTGTTTGCACCCAGCGGTAAGGAAAGGATGATTAAAAGATCAGAATCAGCATCATGTTTATGAGCAAAATATATTTGGCACATACAAGGAAATTGACTCTAGCTGTCTGTAGCTCTTGGTGAATTCATACTTACCTCAACACAAATGTATGGAAAGATAAAGAGACATATTAAATATGTAAGGGGAAAAAAACAATCGGGATAAAAGGCATGAGTAGCAAAGGTGAGGTTATTGGTTGTTAATCATATGTTGAATATAAATGCAAGAGTCCATAAAGAATATAATATGGGAAATCCAATTCAATCGAGTACTATCATATCCCTAGTGGTATGTGCACATTAATAGTGCATTCATTGTATAAATGCAGTGTATACTTAAAACTGGCTGCACCACTCTCTGTAGTTCAGACCTGACAGCACAGAGGGCTGACCTCCCTTTAGAAGAGCGGTGCTTCATCTTCATGCTGTCTCTTATCCGTCTCCCGGGCAATTAAACAAAGTGCCCTAACCTCACAAACTCATTAAGCTTCAATGGGATAGAGACCGATTTTGTAGATGTGCAAAGTCATCGGTCTGCTGAGGGGTTTTTTCTTATCTTCCTAACACGCACAGCTTTTCTCACTGACATACACACACGTCCCGCTACACATATAACATATTAAATATAACATATATGACACATATGCACATAATAACCTTTTCTCCTTCCTCCCTAGGATCCTTCACTGCTTGGTGTCGGTTGCTTTCCAGATGACCATCCTGAGGGACCTGGAGAAGCTGGCAGGCTGGCTGCGCATCTCAATCATTTACATTCTCAGTGGCATCACTGGCAACTTAGCTTCAGCCATATTCTTGCCCTACAGAGCGGAGGTATTCACCAGTATCACACTCACCAAACATCAGTGCATTTAAGAGCCATATTATCAGGGTTCCTGTTTTGGAGCTCATTAAGTTTATTAAGAACATCATATAATGCAAGGAACTTTTAAAGGTCACCTATTATGCAAAATCCACTCATTTTATACATAAACATGTACCCCCTCTGCATTAGGAGATTCTGAAAGTTTCAGGAAAAAAGATTCTCTCACTTTTTGTCCTGATCCATTTATATAAAAACCTGTCTGAAAATGAGCTGATCAGATTTTGACCACTTTACGATGTCATAACGATTTTTTGGCTTGTGTAACCATTAGCCAATCACCAACCAAGGTAACCCCCCCCCCCCCCCCCCCCCCCACCTTATCACCTGAATCTCCTTCTAGAGTACCATTGTGTTCTTTTTAACCAAATCTCTCTCAGAGGGGCGTGGGGAGTGGCTCCTTATTTTCATCTAAAGTAACAGACAGAGAATCAGCACTTTTGAAACAGGGCGGAAACAGAGGGGATTATGGGATGCTACAATGATCTGTTTGGTATTTGGTGCCATACACTTCAGAGACATGTTTTGTGTATATCTGAGACCTATAATGTATTGATAAAAAAACAGTATAATAGGTGACCTTTAAATAACGTGGTGAATGTTTGTGCACATGGTTATGTTAGCTTATGCCTCTCTCTCTGCTGTCTTTTTGTCAGGTGGGCCCAGCCGGCTCTCAGTTTGGGATCCTGGCCTGTCTGTTTGTGGAGCTGTTTCAGAGCTGGCAGATCCTCGCCCAGCCTTGGAGGGCCTTCACCAAGCTGCTGTGTGTGGTGCTCTTCCTCTTTGCCTTTGGGCTGTTGCCTTGGATCGACAACTTCGCCCACATTTGTGGCTTCATCTCCGGCTTCTTCCTGTCCTTCGCCTTCTTACCCTACATCAGCTTCGGCCGCCTGGACATGTATCGCAAACGCTGTCAGATCATCGTCTTCCTGGTGGTGTTTGTCGGGCTCTTCTCGGGCCTCGTGGTGCTATTCTACGTCTACCCAATCAAGTGTGAATGGTGCGAGTTGCTCACCTGCATCCCCTTCACGGACAAATTCTGTGAGAAGTACGACCTCAACGCTCACCTCCACTGAAGTGTGGACAGTGTGAGCGGAACAGGAAGGCATCAGGTCAAAAGAGGAGGACTCACAGATGATATCAGCAAGTCTGTGTCTCCACTCTGCCCCTGTGTGACTGTCCCCCTCGTTGTGAAAAATGACAATGTACTTTGTGTTTGTTTTTTTTACTCTGTCAGTATGAAAACCTATGCCCCTCATCCTAAACACTTCCTTCTTTCACCTCCCTGTTCATTGTCACTCCTTCATTGTCCACTGAAACAAAGGTATGGCACTTCTGAACCTCATCAATGTTCCCAGCTGCCTTTTACACGAGAGGCAGGAATTAGAGAAGCCAGCGCTGGTACAGACATTGATTTTATTATTCAGGCAACCTCAAACAAAAGCAGGGACAAATAAATCAAATATCGATACCGTTGGTGCCTTGTTGAAAAATGTACCAACTACTGCCATATTTTTGTTACGTTATGCTGAGCACTCAAATGTTTTCTTTTCTTTGTTTGTATTGCTTTTCACGAAGTGATGATGTTTTAACCCGGTAGTGTTTTAGCTACCTGTCTAATCACATGTAACCGAAAACAACAGTAAAAAAGATCGACAACATTAAGTGGTCTGTGATTTTATCTTTTTTATCAAAAAATGCCTTTCGAAGATTTTACAGTTTATTCAAATTGTGTAAGAAAGAAACAACAAATATCTGCTACAAATACTCAATTGACAATAGAAACATTTTAGCAATATGGAATACATCTTCACAGTAAAGACACTTTGAATTGATCTCATCCTTTGCATCCTTACTGGGGTACTGAGATGAGGAGGTCTATTTAGACCTTGTTAAAAACATTGAACCCTGTCTGCTGCACACAGGCTGACTGGAGTCCATGTTCAAGATAAGAGGGTGTAGGTCCTCATAAACTAGCAGCCACTGTTCCGCCGTGCGAACGCCTGCCCACCAAGTGTGAACTCCATCTCTTGGAATTGCATGTTGCATATGGAGATGGCTGATGTTCCTTTCTCCTTGAAGCCGGCCTTTACGTAGAAGGGCACCAGGAAGTCTTCACAGATCAGCAGCGCCCGGCAGAGGCCCGGCATACAGCGCAGGTACTGCAAGTAGCGCCAGAGGAGGATGGAGCCCTTGCCTTGCTGGCGACAGTGACGGTGCACTGACAACACATGGATGTGCACAGTGGGGGTGTCTGGAACATGACGAGTCATTGCCTCCTGGAGAAAGGGGAAGACATAGTCACATGCATCAGAGAAAGTTTATCAATATCATTTTTCTTCATGGTAAAACAAGGTTTGGCACATTTTTATTTTGTACATATTTTCATACCTGTGAAAGCCTCTCCTTATCCCAGCCAGTGCCGATGATGAATGCTACCAGCTGTCCCTCCTCAAACCAGCCCAGCGACAGCTCAGGGCACTGGCCCACAAAGTTAAGCACCTCATCCAGGGTAAGTGGACACTCTCCAGACACCGAGACAAATGCTGGGGGGGGGGGGGGGGAGGAGCACCAGTTTATTCAGTGGGTCATGTCCTGGGAGTAGTAATGAATATCAGGACATACTACAATTTGAGAGAAATGTGCTCTTTTTCAACTTAATACTGCTTTAACAGTCAAAAGATATCTAAAGTTTATATCTTCCCCAATAACAGAAAATACAGTATATCACCTCTACACAAGAACATGAGTCAAGTTCTTAGCTGGTGATACATTGTGTTAAAACGCATATCAGGTTAGTTTTATGGTGAGCAGAAACTTGACTTACCTTCTCTCTCGATCTCAAACACACTGATAGCGTCCTGCGGCTTGAGGTTCCTGAACTCGCTGGCAGGGAGTGTGTGTCGTCTCTGTCGCAGAGGGTTGACCACTCTCACAGGCGTCTTCAGAAAAAAAGGCTTGAGGAACGGTGAGCCACTGACCTGCTGTGTCATGATGCCTCAAGGCAGGAAGATCTGGTAATTTGAGGAATCTCTTGTTAATCACTTTTATTCTCTTCCAGCCTTTTTAAATATAAAGTTTATAAGGATGCAAAATGAGTCCAACAAAAAATGTGGTCTGCTCAGTTTGTCCAACAGACCGTCATGTAACTCACTTCTCTGTCTCCCCTGCCCTCTCTTGCTCCTCTTCTTTCTCTCTGATCTCATACTGTAAAGTGGTCCTCTCAAAGTAGGGTAGCTGTCTGTGCACATGTGTACGCAGTTTCTTAATCCCCTGCTTACAGATAGGCATTATGTTATCAGGGTGTTTCTTTTTTGATCAGAGTTTAGAGACAGTAAACTCTTTAGTTCTATTGTGCATATTTTTAAAAGACAGTATTTTGAGTTATCTCCATTTTGGATGTTTTCAGCACTTAGTTGTATTTGTCCCACACCTTATTTTGTATTTATTTATCTGGTATTTGATATATTCACTGTGGGATGAATGTCTTTTTGTGACAGTGAAATGTTATGTTTTTTAGGGGAAATCAAAGGCATGATTAAACCCATACTGAGCTAGGATGGAGATTTGCCTCAGAGGTTTTAGTCCAGAGTAATTAAATGAGGGAGCACTTTCTTTGACCGGCCTGAGGTAAACGTGTTTACAGTTTACACAGACTTGTTTGACCTTTTAGTTTTAGAATAAATTAGAACCTAAATGGAGAAAAAAGAGCTTTAAATAGTCCATTATCCTCTAATCTTGAATTTTGAGTTTACTAGTTGTGCAAGCGTCTTAGAGTTTAAAACAGTATTCTTGGTGGACTTAACTTTTCCAAAAAATATTTTCATTCCCAAGCATCTGCAACAAACGAACATTTTACATTATTATTATTATTATTATTATACATTATATTACATTCGTTATGTCTCTGCAGAAAGCCAAGCTTCACCCCTAAATCACCCAGCAGGAGGCATATCCTAATATTTGTTAAAGTACTGCCCCAAGAGATGAGACCAATATAGAAATGTTTTAAGGATTATTGTTTACCCCAACTGTTTATTTTTACTGTTGGATAAACATTTGTACAGATTTGTATCCACCTTTCTGAACAGCATCTCTCTGTGTGGCCTGGGAGGGTCTGAAATGATTCCTAATCTTCTCTCAAAATGACATGGTTAAGTTTTTTAAATCACAAAAACATCTTTCAGCTTATCAAACAAGCTAATACATTTAAAAGCTATAAGGAAAGCCTTTAGCTCTCGACTGATCTCACCCACTGACCTTCTCATAGACCCTAATCTCATTTACAACATGTGTAAACACATAACACATACATTTGCAGACACATTTTCTCAGAGTATTATGTTTTTACAGGCACACCCGAAACCTTGGTAACTGAATCCTTATTACATTTCACACTGCCGTATACCTGTCGGTCCAGCTGAGCAGAGAGCAGTTAACTAATACTGCTGGAGAATGTCTTTATGAAATATGAAACACTTAGCAAATTCATCCTGACATGAACCGGCAAACACCAGCAGGTTGATATATGTGCGCTTAATCGAAAAAATAAAACATCTATGTACTCGTTTCAGGGTGAGATGTAGAGGTATATCATCTGGAATATACTGACGTTAACAATGTGGAATCGAGGAAAAAATAGTGAATTATTAATAGGATTTGTGCACTGTCAAGACACAGATATTCAGTTTCAGCACAATAAATGAGCACACACCCTTCCTCTTTGCCACAGACTGTTCATCCCCAGATTGGCCTTACTTCACTGTTGCTGCATTCATGTTGAGCAGCTAACATGTTTCATTTCTGCTTTTCATAGGAATCTGTTGCAGGACCATGGCAAACAATAAGCAATAATATAAACACAAATGATGTACTGAAAAGTAACAGATAGATACTATTCCAAATTCAAAGATTTTTCCAATTATAACTATACTTTGATTGATTTATTTGTACTATATACTATGTGTTTTTATTACATACTATACTATAACTTTTTTATTACACATGATACCATGACTTCTAAAACTTTCTAGTTAAATTCTATGCTTTATTGGCCTACTCTTTTTATGAAATACTATTCTGGGATATTTTTATGATGTTGTTTGACATTCTTACCTATGACTTATTTTAACTAAATGTAAAACATACTATACAATGCCATTATTTAATAAAAAAATTAAAAATGTTATAACATAAAGTAGAGAAACCTATAGGATAAAGCACCTCTTTATTGGACACAGATCCGACACAAGGCAGGATGTAGATAAGCAGTCGCTGCTAAGGAACTGTACCTGGTGGTGTTGCTACTAGCAACAGAATGCTCAACTGAAGCCAGCTGCTGGTGGCAGAACATGGACTGCGGCTTCAATGAAATGTTGCTGTATCAATGGTATTGGGATTTAAAGGGAGACTTGTTTACTTGTTCCCTGTTTGGTGACTCAGATTGTAAATGACCTTAGGCCGACTGGGAGGGACACTTCTCATCCACTTACATCTGAGTAAGCTATAATTCATTTGTTGACAATGCAGCTGCACTGTTTTAAGCTTCAGCCTTCTTGTTCTAGTTCTCATCAAGGGACATCAAAAGTTATTTATCTTCAAAACAAGATGACAACAGCCTTTAAACGTACTTTCACAAATGGCATTTTATGATACTCTTCGTAGCACTTTATGAATGGAAATACCATATATAGATCATGTTAATCATAAACTAACAGGACCATAAGAATAAATAAAAACCTTTATGGTTTTACTGCAGTTCATGGTACCTGTGAGGAATCCTAATCCATGGGAGGATTGTGTTGCCTCCTTTGCCAGCAGGGGGCACTGTTTTTTCTTACATGACAATCTTTGCCAGGTTTAAACCAATTTGTGGCAGGCATTAAACACACTTATAAAGTAAGTAATAATAATCAAAGATCAACATCTGGCCACCCTGTAATCATAATTTAGGCCCCAAGTTCAAACTTCAAAGTGAATAAGTAACTAAAATAACATGAGATTGCAGTATATGGAGACTCGGACAGTTTCATCCCACAGGCCATAAAACTATTAAATACCTGCATTTTTTTAAACATCCACAACATTAATCTGGCGGCAATTTATAAATTATTTATCTATTATATCATATTCAATCACTTGCATAGTATTGCAGTATTCAACTTTTTAGTATCTTTATTTTTGTATTTACTTGCACTATTTTTTCAGTTGTATTGTGTTGCACTGTTGGAGGAGCCTGTGACCTAAGGTTTTCATCGTCATAACTACACTCTAGCTATGTATGCATGACCAATAAAAGCCTTCAAAAGTATTCTCCGAAGTAAATAGGTACTGTGATGGATCAGAAAGGTTCAGGGTCGGAAAGTATTTAATCTGTTCTTTATTGTTATACACATGCTGCTATACACACGAGGAAAGACAGGTATTGATTTTACAGAGAGCCACAAACCACCTACTGTGGAGTTATCCTGGATACCAGGTCAATAGTGGTCACAACAGGAACAGGAAGGCACAGTGTCAAGTTAAAATGGCACAGAAGAGGAGCGGGGAAAGACAAAACAACCATGTTACTAAAAAGCGGTGAGAGGTTCAAGCCTCTACGAGTTCACATGCAATCGCTAGCCCAATTAGTAATTGCACTGTTTGCACTTATTGCATTGGATGGTGGTCATTCCAATCAAATGTAATCTTAAAAATCCACTTGAACCTAAATACTAAGAATAAATGCATAATTGATACATGGTCATAACAAAGTAAATGAACAGTTACATTTTATATTGCAATAAACAATAACAAGATACATCTTTCGAGTAGCACAAAGTATGCGATAGAAAAAAAGGCTTTGTACATCAGAATCAAAAATCCATAAAACTGTTGAATATTGTAGCATTTAGAAGAACACTAATGTCCAATGCAACAAGCAGGCAGCCATATCAACTCAAGGCACATAGATCTATATGCATGGTGCTACACATACCACTACCAAATAATGTAAAGGTGATGCAGCCACCGGACGTCACATAAGCAGACACTGGCTTTGCCGCGAAAAGACTGAAGAGAGATCTGCCACATTGACGACGAGCACACCTAACTGTGCCACAGTGAGTCAGCATCTTTGAGTTTAGCTGTTCGGTTGTGAATCTGTAGCGCTTATTGAAAACCAAGTCTTAAATCTTATCTGAATCTAGTTTCATTATTTAAATATAAGGATCTTTTTTTCTATGTAATATGCGAGTATACATTTTTTAAGCAAGTACACAGGATTCTAGTAGATTTATGATCGATAAATGTCACATTAGAAATAATAATAAAGTGACAATTAGATGTTTAGGACTGCAGACAACTTAAACTCATCTCACCATAAACTTATTGTTATAAGGAATGGATTATTTTTGGAGTGCAGAATCACTTCAAATGGACACACAGGTACATAGGCGATAAATGTTCTTATCATTACCCAAATCAAACAAGTACTGTAACATTAATGTATTTCACTGAGGAATACAATATTCAGACACAAATTGTATTTATAATGTCTTCTGAATTTAGTGTAAAGCAATTGATACAGTTAATTTAAAGTAAGTGTGCTTAAAACCACCATGACAGGTAGTGAAATATCTCTGGAATCCACATTACAAGACCACACCTTCGGTCAAGACACACAACCCAACACCATCTGACCGTTAATGAAATGTTTTCAAAGCTCTGGAATCAACATTCCTTTTTTAAAACATCCGTCATATAACAAAAGGTATGAGGAACATCTTTGCAGAGGCTAAATTTGGTTTCTAATGTCAGAGCCATTGATGGAATAAACAGAGCCCTCCATCTTCCTGGCGGACTTCTTTCAGGGCCGCTGTTGGATCTCATCGGTGAAGCAAAAAGACTGGGCAGGGGGGGTTAAAGGAACAGAGGGACTTGATGTAACGCATACATCTGTTCTGATGGATGGGGGGGGGGGGGGGGAGGAGGCTGGGTCAGACTCAGGGGTTGAGATGCTCATCTTCCATATGAAGGCTGCTTGTGGGACACAGGAGAGGCTGGCTGGAGCAGTTGGTGCTCTGACTCTTCAGGCTTTCTGTGGACTCTGATGACCCTGGAGAGGAAGAAGCAATGGATAACCAACATGGCTCAAAGGGAAGTTTTCAGTCTGACGAGGGAAAAAAAAAACCATTGCCTATTCTTCCTAAAATAGGCCTAAACACCGTCACTTGATAATACCTGCCAGACCTTCTGTGTGACAGTTGATATCCTTAATGGAGGACTGAGTGAGAGCAGTAGAGCTCGCACACAGGCCCAATCCCAATGTCCCACTAAACCCTGATCTCTCAGGGACTGAATTGACGTCCTGGTAAGTGCTTCAGTGTGGGGGGAATGGTATAAACAGACCTTTTGCACTTTCTTCAAGGCTTATTTAAGCTG
>NC_136906.1:19733879-19803430 GCF_949606895.1 Notothenia rossii
CAAAGAGTCAGAGAGCCTTTCTTTATCTGCAGAGTTAACTGAATGCTGAAGTTGTACTGAAGTTTGACCTGTGAGTTCTGCTTCACCTGCACCTGTCACTGAGATAGGTATTAATCAACTTCACATGGACAAAAAGCCACTACAGAGAGACAGTAGAATGCAAGAAAACAACCACAAACAGACAGATGTGACATGGCTACTTCTCTATTTGTTGTCTTTGTTAAACAACAGGCTTTAACATTACTTCTTCCGGTTATTTAATATTTCAAAACTCATATTGTTACAAGAGGGTTAATGTCTTTAATGTATTTTTCTGTGCAAAAGTGGCTCAACTATATCAATGCTTTACCTTTCAGCAGACATGTTTAAAGATTATTATTGCCTGGTAGTTAAAGGCGATAAAATACAAAGGATTGTTGCCAAATATTTTTTACATTCAAATATATAACAACCTCAAGAATAACCAAAGAAAAGAAACCCTTTACCAAACTCCCCTCTCTCTTCCTTGACTTCAAAGTCAAAGTTATTGACTTCAGCTGGAGTTGTTTAGTAACTCAACTTTCTCCGGTTGACCTGACTCTGACTGACTACCCGGCTGTGCTGAGCTGCCGGTATTATCATTACGAGAGATTGAATGCATAAGATATGAATAGTGGGATTGAGAAGCTTAAAGAAAATAATTTAAAATAATTATAGTAAACAAAAGCATCGAAATGCTTCGAATATAATCTATATATTAATGCATCATTCAAATGAACAGAAACAACTTTTTTAAACTTTATTAATTCATTTGTACAAGAAAAAAATGTAGTTAGAATTATACATATAAATAATGCAGATCATACATATTATAGAATTAACTTAACATCTTTTCCACGTCCTTGTTGCGGGATCCCTCTTCAGTTGCTCGCCCAGACATTTCTTTTTCATTTGAACCCGTTTATTCTGGAGTTTCTCTTGTTTAGTTGTTCCTTTTGCACTGCAGGGGTTATATACATTGCATATGATTAATTGATTGATATTTTGTTTAACATTTGTATATAGGAAAGGTTTAGAAAAATCACTTGAGGAACTTCTCAAAGATACAGTATATGTGATGAACAGTGATGTGTAAGCAGTTTAAATCAATCTCATTATGTGGTTATAGTTTCAGATTTGGCAACAAAGAAAAAATACAGTTATTGTCTCCATTTAGCTTTCAGTTGCCGTCTATTTAAGTTGCTGAGCGCTTCTTCATCTTCCTCTCTGGAAAAATTGGTGTCTCCAGGATAGCCTTGTTTTCTTTCGATATCTTCAAACCTTCGCAGAGTAAGTCATGGATCTTCTGCCATGAGTCCACCTCTGATCTCCAAAGTGTTGCTCTGGCTCTGATCAACTGTGAGAACTCAGTTTCGCTTCCTTTGGCCAGACTGATGCTATCTTTACAGATGAAGAAGATATCCATGCCGAGGAACAGAGCATTGAGCCCAATGAAACCGGCCCTGGCTGACTTGGAGAGGGCAAGAGGCCCTTTGACTGCTGCCTGACCGATATCTGGGATATCTGCCGCCACCCTGGGAACGCTGCGTAAAGCTTGCCCTTCCTGCACTGCCACTTTACCAGCACTCAGAGCCAGCTCTTCACTTTTTAACAGCTTGAAAGCAGAGGCTGCATCAACTAATGAGTCAATACCTTTTCCAATAACACCTACTTTAGCTAGCACCTTGCCGACCCCGAGAAAAACATCTTTGGACTTGTGGATTGTTTCTCTTTTGGTGACCTCCTCAAGACACCCCTGGAGAAACTGCACATCCTCCATGAAGATCTCGAAGACTTCTCTGGCTTTCTTTTGATATGTATGGGTTACTCCAATCTCTGTGGCGGTGGTGACAGCGCTGTTGACTCCGCTTGCAACTCCCATGCCTACCCCGGTCATTGTTAGAGCAAAAGACACTCCAGCTGTTACAGGAATTAAAGCCAAACCAACGATGGAGAGCACACCTCCTACTGCCCCCACTGAGCTGCCTGCCACACTGGAGATCTTTGCTCCCTTATTCATCTGGTCTAACTGAACAGCATGCTCCTCCAGGTGCTTGAGAGACTGTTCCATCCTCGGCTGTCGCTCTTTCAACTTATTGATGAAATCAGAGCAGGGTTCGTCATCCTGAAACAAGAACACCACTCGGAAGCTCTGGTTCATCCTGATGATGAGAAAAGAGGAAATACAAAATAACATGATGAATGAAAAAGGTTAGTATGTAACCCATAATACAGTATAAAAATATTTGATTTGAGATTTTCTTTATGGGACACACATTAGGAGGCAACATAGCGCAATAAAATCAACAAAAAACTAAATATTTCATAAGACAGGTATGCTTCAAAAACGAGTCCTGAA
This sequence comes from Notothenia rossii, assembly GCF_949606895.1. Taxonomy (NCBI): domain Eukaryota; kingdom Metazoa; phylum Chordata; class Actinopteri; order Perciformes; family Nototheniidae; genus Notothenia; species Notothenia rossii. Next base: position 19,736,257 of record NC_136906.1, read on the forward strand.
TCATGGATGTCTAGCTAGGTCTATTTGGTAACAAAAGTCACCTCTAAAACCCTGAAGTTGCTGCAAAATCAAACAATAGTATAGAGTCTAAAGCAGGGGTCGGCAACCCTGGCACCATGCACCGTAACCAGTGGCCCACTAGGAATAAGTGGAATAAGTGTGCAAACATATTTTAATTGTATTTTCGGATCCGGAACGAGACCGCCGCCAAAGCGCGTCTCCCCGTTACCTGCAGAAGGAAGCCATGCACGAAAGGAATACAGTTTTAAAAAGGGGAGTGATTTGTAAAATATCAATAAAGAAAATTAAAATCTGTTTACAGTTCTGTTTCATATGAGTGTTGACAGATGTATCTATAGATATATTAATTTTGTTGTCAAAGTGCACCAGATTGATGCTTTTAACTTCAATATTTATAAAAAAAGAAAGCCTGCCTGTTGTGTGATAAATCGGATGTGGAGGTTTTCATATGGATGGGAGCATACTTGGTGCTCATGTTTCTGTTTGTTACATTTAATTCACTCATTTTGACATTTGCTGTGTTAACACATTGCAAGTTTATTGCTGAAGATTGGTGCTTAATTGGTGACTGTTGGATCACTGCATCACACCTTGCACAACTGTGTTGACAAAAAACACATAAAGGAGTTACACGTACCTGAGTTCATCGAGCTGATTAATGTGATGAAGCATCCTTTGCGTGTCGTCTTCAGACAAATCCAAAGCGGGGTCTACCAGTGTATCGTCGTTAATCTTCAGTGAAAAGTCACAAAAGGAGCTGTGAAAAACAGGAAAATATTTTTTATAATAGATGTTTATTTTGCAAAATGTGCATATTATTTTAAGGAAATGCCTCTTTACCTTTTCTCTAACTTCTCACAGATGTTCTCGGTGGTCCTTATGTATTTATCCAGCTGATATGCCAGCACTTCCACATTCTGAAGTTTGGGGCAGAAGAAGGCGTCTGCATCTCTTTTAAACTCGAGGAGGTGAGGGCAGATCTTCCGTGCAGCAATGATGACGAGCTGAACCGTTACAGGGCTGATCCCTTCTGGCAGATGTAACACCTGGTTCTCTTCCATGAACAAAGGAAGTGAGGTGACCGCCAGATTCTCCACCGCATCCAGGAAGCAGTCGAGCTCCCCCAAGCCTTCCAGAGTGGACTTCAACAGAGCAGCCAGCTCCTCCTCCAGCTTTGCTCGCCTGCCGTCTGCAGTCACCTGGGTTACCTTGCTCTTCATATATTCCAGAAAGGCTTTACCTTTGGTCTGTGACTGGGTAACATGGCCGATGCTGAGGTCAATGTTATCTGCCCTGGTTTTGATGTCCTTCATCATATCCACCTCTTTCTCCCTCTTTAGTATCCATTTAGAACTCTGCTCACAGAATTCTTTCACTGTGTCGATGTCGATGAGGGTATCTGCGGTGTAGCAGCACAAGGCCTCCTGGAGCATTTTTCTGTAACAAAAAATACCTCTATTGAAATAATTCTTCAACCTCTTATCTGCGGCTAAGACTTCACAAACAAATTAATCAATATAGTTTTCATGAGGGACCATCAGTACATTTGAAAAAGACTAAGTGTTAGTTCAATTCCTCTGTGTGTACTTGCTCATGTTAGGTTAATACATCTTTCTTAAGGAGCACAACGTTTTTGATTACTGATGTGTCATGAATTGATTTTGAATACATATTTTGTATTACAGTTTTTTTCGTTTGCTAAAACATATTTTTTGACAACAGGGCTCATTTTCTCAGAACACTAAACACAATTCACAAAACCACACACCCAAAGTGCAAAAGACCTCATATATCTTGCAAAATGAAGCACTGCACCCAAAACTACATAAACACTTACCAAAACCAAACTTCTGCACCAACTTTATATAAAGCACACTCATCTTTTATGGTGATCTGTGTGTTGAGAAGTCTGCATAAAAAGATTGTTCAAGTCTACAAAAATATGTGCAGAAACACAAATATACAGTTGTTATAATTTAGTTTTTCTCCAAAACAAATTGGTGCAACATTCCTGCACAACACATAGTTACAGTTGTGTAAACAGAAATGATGCCTCTGTCAAATACAGTAAAGTGGAAGGAAAACTTTGAGGAAAAATAAATATATAATAAATAAATATAATAAATGTAAGACAACAAGCGAGAAAGCCTCTCTTTATCTTCAGGCCAAACTAAATACTGAAGTTGAACCGCAGTAAGAGTTCTGCTTCACCGAAACCAAGCAACTACACAGAGACAAAAAGCAAAGAGACATACAAATAAAAACAAACAACTACAGAGAGACACAAAGGAGACGACCACAAAGAGACAGAAGTGCTAAACACACAGTGGAAATAGCTAAATGACACTCACTACAAAATAATGTCGTTAATGTCTTTTTCTGTGTAAAAAAGTCCCAACGATATAAATGATTTACCTTGCAGCAGACATGCTTCTCCTCTGAAAGTGAGCGTTCTGCAGTTCCTCGACTCAGACCTCAACTTATTACCTGCGTGTTTAAAATGAAAACAGATAAATATTGGTCATCTAACGTGTTATTAACCCCAGAATCAGAAAGCTCTCAACTGACAGGAAACGTCTGTTTTATATGCTGCTCACTTTCACTTTCATGTTCAGTTATAACACACCATGTGACTTAAAGGAATTGCCTTTATCGATGTACAACTTAAAGGTCCCCTATTATACTGTTTTTCATCAATATATTATAGGTCTCAGATATATACAAAACATGTCTGAAGTGTTTGGCTCGAAATACCAAACAGATCATGCATTGTAGCATCCCATAAACCCCTCTGTCAGCTCTGTTTCAAAAGTGTTGATTCTCTGTCTGTTACTTTAAGCCCCGGCCACACGAGTATGATAACGCAAATGGACCGCAATTGTTATCAAAAAAGTATTCCGTCCACACGCAACAGGCACCAGAAACGTGTCCGTTCACACGAGACCGCTCGAAAGCGCTGGAGACGCTGTAGTACATATGCCAGCCTTTACCTTGGTTGGTTATTGGCTCATGGTTAAACAATCCAAAAAATCGTTATGAAATCATAAAATGGCCAAAATCTGATCGGCTCATTTCAGACAGGTTTTTATAATAATGACAAAAAGTGAGCGAATGGTTTTTCCTGAAACTTTCAGAATCTATTTACCAGCCTGTCCTCCTACAAAAAACGACCATATAGGCCGATTGTTCAAGCCCTTATTACGACCCAGGGACACGTTTTAAAGTGCATGTTGTTTCTTACACGACCACTAGAGGTGCTCTAGTGGTCGTGTAAGAAACAACATGCTCTCGTTCATTGCGAACGCTCCAGAGGGACGTTTATTCACAAATAACCCTCTTTGGAAAATCCTAAATTGTGGAATAGTTTAGCCATTAAAATGCTTTTTGATTCAATTTCTAGCGAGACGTGTATATTGTACTCTTAGAATCCACGTCCAGTGGATGTGTAGGATCTATAGTTTGATAGATATTACGAAGATGATTTGAGGTCTCGCCAGGATAACGTGTATATGTGGCAGCTTCCATGTAAAGTTAGTGTCAACCCTCACGGGGTGAAAACAGCTTTTCCGGTCTCGAAGTTTTCATAATAAAACCGGATGTATTCCCCTCACTGTCAAATTATTAGACAGTGATATCTGCATTACTCATCCACTAAAAAACATCAGTTTATCTTTGTTAATTACACAATATTGATTGGTTTAAATTGTGAACAATGCTTTTGTGTTTTTAACCTTCGATTCGAAGAAACAAATAGTTTTTTCGGAGTTTAGACACTACACTACATAGAATCCTCAGCTATCGTTTGGGACTACAACATCCGCCTTGCTTTACAAACCCCGTGATTCCAGTGTTAAACTGTGTACACCCTGGAGGTTTAGGGGATACGAAACACAGTGGTGTTATCAAATTTAAAACATATAATTAATAAATGGGTGAAAATTGCTTGTGTCCATAATGGGCATGTATATATACTATATATATCCATATGACAGCTAAGGTCAGAAGAGCTTTATTTAACAGCTGGTCTTATGTCTGTGACCCCTACTGTTGTTCATTGATACTTGTCAAGGTTCAGAGGCAAATTTTGCAAATATGGCAGTAGCCATCGATCATCTTAAGATAAGATAAGGTAATATATACTTTATTGATCCCAAGTTGGGAAATGTTTTTGTTACAGCAGCATACTACTTTGTTCTACTCCACTACAATTCAGAGGTTAACCTGGTATTTTTACTCCAATACATTTATTTGAGTTACTTTGCAGATTCTGATTAATGATGTGAAATATAAAAACCCTTAAATCAGATTTTAGTTACACCTGAGTCAAATTCAGGGAAGGTGATTGTCAAGTGCCGAAATAATCGATGCAATATTGGACGTTAAGTACTTTGTCAGACCTAATATTTATCTGTGGATAACCCCAACGTTTTTTTCTTATTCAAAAGAAGACCTTAACTTAAAGTATTATTTAATGTTTAAATAAAGCCTTATTAGTTTGTCTGTTTTGCACATCCTCCTGTTAATATCTTTGGACGTCCTGCACTGCAGTTCACGCAGTCAACTCGAGCACCAATGATACATTAACACGTGACTCACCTCGTCCCTCTTACAACCAACCAAACACATTCTCCTAAACATGCCGCTCTATTTAAACTGCCAGGTCTTCCTCCCTCTGCCTCGCTATGCTGCTGCTGCCACTGCTGTGTTCACTTGCTATTGCTGCGTTCATATTCATGTTCCTGCTGCTGTGTTTTATGTTGCTGCTGCTTGCCTGCCCCACCACCACCCCAGCTCCACCCCAGCTTCCACCTGTAGGCTCGGGGGAAAGTTATCTAATCATCACTCAATGTTCTTTGTAAATCTGTGGAGTGATGAGGCCCGAGCCTAGACGCCAAACTCAAACTATATGCTGCTATAATAAAGATATTAAGGAACACGTGAGTTGTCTGACTGAAATTCAGTTTTGGCGGCATTTCTTCCAGTTTGTCTAGAAGTCTTCTCATCAGGGCTCTATAAATAGAGAATTACGGCAGATATGTAATATCTAATGCAGCCGAACCGTGTATTACAATGCCGTTATGTGATGACTTCCAAAGAGAAAAGCAAGAACACTCGGAATAAAGTATTATTTTATTTTTTTTAAATGTTTTCCGATTTCATATTGCATAAACACCATTTCCCAACGTGCATTGCGGCTAAAACATCCATCGTGTGGTTCGATGTTTTAGCAAAACCTCTGAAAATAGAAATGTGTCTCTCAGAATCTAAAGAGAAAAACCTATGGGAAAAACACAAAAGCATTTTACACAATTTAAACCAATTAATGTCGTATAATTAACAAGGATAAACTGATGTTTTTTAGTGGATGAGTACTGCAGATATCACTGTTAAATCATTTGATCATTGGTTTTATTATGAAAACGTAGAGACCGGAAATACTGTTTTCATCCCGTAACTTTATATGGAGGCTGCTGCATATACACGTTCTCCTGGCGAAACCTCAAATCCTCTTCGTAATATCTATCAAACTATAGATCCTACATATCGACTGGACGTGGATTCTAAAAGTACAATATACACTTCTCGCTAAAAATCAAATCAAAAAGCGTTTTAATGGCCAAACTATCCTACAATTTAGGATTTTACAGAGAGGTTTATTTGTGAATAAACGACAATCTGTAACGTTTGCATTCAACGGGAGCACTAGAGGGCGAAAACTTTAAAAGGTAATTATAGGTCGTATTAAGCGCTTGAACAAACGACATATTTGGTCGTAATAAGGGCTTGAACAATCGGCCCATTTGGTCGTATGAGTTGGAAGACTTGTTGCTATTTACACAGGGCACACATGTTTATGTATAAAAGATTTTGCATAATAGGTGACCTTTAATGTTGTTGGCGAAACGCATCACAATAACGCAGGTGACGCAGGGGTGAGCAGGAGATACAACTGATATCGTCTCCGTGTGGATGGGGCCTTAATCACAACTGAATGACTGAATGCATTTAGTCTGTGGCAGATCCCACGGCAGACCTCTACTCCCATTTAAATTGAATCTGAATGTGACTTTAGAACTTAAACACACTTTTTCATGAGTTTAAATCAGAATACTATTGAAATACAAAAACATGGTTGGAATGTGAAGTGTGTCCAGTATAGCTGTTTGATTCTGGTTTGGTGGTATTTACAGTTTCCTTCAGATCACGTGATTTAAAAGAATCCTGGGAGAAGGGAGGGATGGGCTTGCAGGGCTGCAACCAGGATGTTTTCTCAAAAGTCCCGGTTCTATTTTTGCACAAAGAAAGATAGAAAAAGCCTGCAGTAACAGCTAAGTTACTAGCTTCACATATTTGTACTGTATTATAGTACACTTACGTTTTTATAGAGGACTAATATAAATATATTTGTCATGAATATATAAAAGTGTTTGTGCAGGAAGACCTATAAACTGCTGATTGTGGACTAAAATCCAATAGAAAATATGTTTTTCAGTTGAGAACCACTGTGCTAGAGCACCATTGTGCTATTCCATAAATGATGTTTAGTCTGTAATACTTAAATAACATTTCAAACAGTTACTTATCTTAATAAAAAACATCGTAATTTACTTTAATGTTTCCCACTTTTTCTCCTTCTTTAGTCCAGTGTATTAACGAAATTCTGCATTGGTTTGGATTCACTGGGTCTGGTTTTTTTTGTGAAGTGTGTCCAGTATAGCTGTTTGATTCTGGTTTGGATGTATCTACAGTTTCCTTCATATCACGTGATTTAAAAGAATCCTGGGAGAAGGGAGGGATGGGCTTGCAGGGCTGCAACCAGGATGTTTTCTCAACAGCCCCAGTTCTATATTTGCACAAAGAAAGATAGAAAAAGCCTGCAGTAACAGCTAAGTTACTAGCTTCAAATATGTGTACTGTATTATAGTACACTTACGTTTTTATAGAGGACTAATATAAATATATTTGTCATGAATATATAAAAGTGTTTGTGCAGGAAGACCTATAAACTGCTGATTGTGGACTAAAATCCAATAGAAAATATGTTTTTCAGTTGAGAACCACTGTCCTAGAGCACCATTGTGCTATTCCATAAATTATGTTTAGTCTGTAATACTTAAATAACATTTCAAACAGTTACTTATCTTAATAAAAAACATTGTAATTGAATTTAATGTTTCCAACTTTTTCTCCCTCTTTAGTCCAGTGTATTAACGAAATTCTGCATTGGTTTGGATTCACTGGGTCTGGTTTTTTTTGTGAAGTGTGTCCAGTATAGCTGTTTGATTCTGGTTTGGTGGTATCTACAGTTTCCTTCAGATCACATAATTTAAAAGAATCCTGGGAGAAGGGAGGGATGGGCTTGCAGGGCTGCAACCAGGATGTTTTCTGGTAAAGCTTATAGTTAGGGCTGATTAGATTCAACCCCTAGTTTTGCTGATATAGGCTTAGTTTGTCGGGGGACATCTTACTTCTTCCTTCTCTCTGTCTATACCTGTTTACTCTCATGTTCCGATTAACCCAGCTTCCCCAAATTTCTTTCTTTTTGGTGTCTATATACGCCGGGATCCGGAGTCATGGATGATCCTGCGGTCCTGTGTCATGGATCGCGAGTCCTGGATCTTGAGTCGTGGCTGTGGTCCTGGATCATAAGTCCTGGATGGATATCCTCGTGGATTCATCTTCCTATTATACACACATGCATTTCCAAACATTTGGACTACCTATGTTGTAAATGTATTATCTTTTCAATTTACACACGGCATCTATTGCACGTCTGTCCGTCCTGGGACAGGGATCCCTCCTCTGTTGCTCTCCCTGAGGTTTCTCCCATTTTTCCCTTTAAACTGTGGGTTTTCTCTGGAAGTTTTTCCTTGTACGATGTGAGGGTCTAAGGACAGAGGGTGTCGTATTGTCATACTAATATTCTGTACAAACTGTGAAGTCCACTGAGACAAATGTAACATTTGTGATATTGGGCTATATAAATAAACATTGATTGATTGATTGATTGATTTTCTCAAAAGCCCCGGTTCTATTTTTGCACAAAGAAAGATCGAAAAAGCCTGCAGTAAAAGCTAAGTAACTAGCTTCACATATGTGTACTGTATTATAGTACACTTACGTTTTTATAGAGGACTAATATAAATATATTTGTCATGAATATATAAAAGTGTTTGTGCAGGAAGACCTATAAACTGCTGATTGTGGACTAAAATCCAATAGAAAATATGTTTTTCAGTTGAGAACCACTGTCTTCACCATTGTGCTATTCCATAAATCATGTTTAGTCTGTAATATTACTTAAATAAAATTTCAGTGTGTCCAGTATAGCTGTTTGATTCTGGTTTAGTGGTATCTACAGTTTCCTTCAGATCATGTGATTTAAAAGAATCCTGGGAGAAGTGAGGGATGGGCTTGCAGGGCTGCAGCCACGGATGTTTTCTCAAAAGCCCCGGTTCTATTTTTGTCATTCTGTGTTATGTGCTGTAGTATACTCTTGACCTCGAGAGGCAGCAGCAGTATGGAAAAAATACAAATAATTTATACGTAGCAATAAATCTAAATTAAATTACAATGTTTTTTATTAAGATAAGTAACTGTTTGAAATTTTATTTAAGTAATATTACAGACTGAACATCATAAATGGAATGTATCTATGGGCTCAGAACTGTTAGGGTGAGTGAAGCAGGCAGGACCCAAATGCAGATTGAACAGAAAAATACCTTTATTTCAAGGTTAGGTGACAAAACAGAACACTACCCCGTGAACACAGTCACAGACAAACAAGGATCTAACAAAGACAGACAGAAAAACCAGAACTAAAATACACACAGGACTAATCAAGGAAACAAGAGACAGGTGATGAGGGAGGAGAAAACACAGGGGCACCAGGTGAACACAATCAGGAAAACAGGTAGGAGGGAACAGGTAGGAGGGAACAAACAGGGGCCGTTTCTCAATCTCGAGGAAACTGGCTTCCAAGACAATATTTCAAGGATGCTACGTCATTGAATGCCGCCGAAGGACTGTTCCAATCTCCAGCATACTTGGAATTCCACCGAGGCCGCGTCCTTGGTTTGGGGGTAATTTCGAGGCTGCACATGGGTAGACTTCGCGTCCTTAAAATCCCCACAATGCATTGCACACGGACCAATTTCCCCGAATCTGGGGCAGAAAATGTAAGGCGGGGCACCTGCACACTTGCTAGCCTGTTCCACTCTTAGTTTTCCGAATGCCAGGAAGGATTCTTGCCCAGCTTCTGAAGCAAGTGACTCGGAAGACATGTGCTACCAAGCAAGCATCCTCGCGATTGAGAATTCTTTGATTGAGATTCTTGCACTAAGAAGTACTTGCACTAATGTCCAATTTATGTTTCTTGTTGATTGTGTTTTTTATATATATTTATTACTTACATTTATACCCTTGTTTAGCTAGAACTTTCTTAATTTGTTTATATATATATATTGTTTTTGTTCACGCTGTGGGACTGTAAGAAACGGTACTTCAATGTTTCTGTATTTATAACACATGTGGAAAATTTGACACTAAAGTTGACTTTAACTTAAACTTTGGCTAAATCTGTAATAAACAGAGTTTTGTTCACAAAAATATTTATACAAATGTATCGGTGGAGTATAACAAACAGGAGACTATACCGATTGTAAGTCGCTTTGGATGAAAGCGTCAGCTAAATGTAATGTAATGTAATATTAATGTGTGTAGTGAGTTTGGCAGTAATAAACTGTATAGTAGTAAAATTATTGAAGATGATGCCATGTTTATTGAAGATTTTAAATTATAAATATTCACCAAAATGATTCAAAACCACATTCTTCCAAATTATCTTCTGTAGTCTGACCACCAGGAGACTATTGATGTGTGTAGTGAGTTTGGTAGAAATATACTGTTAGTGACGTTATTGAAGATCATCGCATATTTATTGAAGATTTCACATTATAAATATTCACCAAAATTATTCCAAATCACATTCTTCCAAACTCTCTGCTTTAGTCTGACCAACAGGAGACTATTTATGTGTGTAGTGAGTTTGGTAGCACTCCACAATAGTTACTTTATTGAAGATTATACCATACTTATTGAAGATTTTACACTATAAATATTCACCAAAATTATTCCAAACATTACTATTATTAATAATGTTTTTTTGTTTTCTTTATTTATCGCTGCAGAAAGGATCATGCCAGCCCACATCAAACACCTGATCAAGAACTTTTGAATCTTCAGGCAGAAAATATGAAAACACTTAGAGAGTAGATTATAAATCGCTTAAAAATGGTTCAGACGAGAGGCACCATGTGTTACGCAGCTGTGGCGCTGATATAGCCTATATAATATGCGGTTGAACTTTAAAATTAAATCATTGCCGGTGCAGAGACAAACACTTGAGGTGGATGTATAAAGTACATACTGGTGTTAATAAAATATAGCGTATATCCCTCAATTTATCGACAATGACAATACATACTTCCGTGTGTAAAGTAATATATATCATACTGTAGATCCTACACATCCACTGGAGGTAGATTCTGAAAGTAAAATATACATTTCTCACTAGAAATGTAATCATAAAGCTATGTTAAATTGTTTTAATGAGCATTTTGTGTCCTGTGGCTCTCTGTTTGATTATGTCACTAACTCTGCTTCTGTGAACAGCACAGTCTGTGATTCTGAAAAACGTGTTTTGGAAAACCCTTTTAGTTTTACTCCTTTTACTGTTGATGTTGTTCGTGAAGCTTTAACCAAGTTAGAAACCAGCTCGCCCGGACAACGTAGAGCCTTTCTCTTTAAAGATAGCTGCAGATTGTATTGCTCCACCTCTCACTACTCTTTTTAACCTCTCCCTCAGCTCAAACACAATTCCAAAATTGTGGAAGTCAGCGTATGTCCTGCCTCTACTAAAAGGTGGGAAGGCCACTTTATTAAATAATTATAGGCCCATCTCTAAATGATCAGTTCTGGCTAAGGTTCTTGAACGCCTAGTGAGTGAACAGGTAAAGGTGTTTTTATGTACAAATGACATCCTGTCTAAACATCAGTCAGGCTTCAGAAAGCAACATAGCAACATCACTGCAACAATGAAACTGGTGAATGATGTGGCGAGTTTTTTAGATAATAAGCAGAGTTGTGCAGCTCTATTTATTGACCTTTCCAAAGCGTTTGATACCGTCGATCATCGCATCTTAAAGCAGAGGCTACTCAGTATTGGCATATCCAGCCATGCAGTAGGGTGGTTTGTGAACTACCTCTCTGAAAGGTCCCAATGTGTTCATTTTGATGGGCTGTCTTCTGAGTGGTTAAACATTACTAATGGTGTTCCTCAAGGTTCTGTTTTAGGTCCAATTTTATTCTCCATCTACAATGTAAACCCTATGGGAGATACCAACTACAACCAAATGATCATATTTGACCGTGATGTAATTGTAATACACGTTTCAAAGTGATGCCTAAGTAACTACATACTGATAACGGTTAGTAAAAACCATGAATTAACGCTTTGACAAGTCTGCAGACAAGACGGCAGGCAAAAAAACTTTTAAAATGCGTGTTTTCTGAATGGAATCGGATCCATCAGGCTAAACCAGGCATCCTCAAAGTCCGGACTCCGATCCGGATCCGGACCGAACCACAACTGTCTCTGGACTCTGAGCAAATTATACTTTTCATATGTGTTATCTGCGAGACATCGCCACAACGCAACGAGTCAAAAATGTTCCGCTATGTCCACTACAAACAGCGCTCTGCATGTCCGACTGTTCCACTGTCTGTGTGTGTCTGTCAACGCATTGGTCCAATCACATTCAGCATCCCGTCAGCGTTTTTTCCCCCCACCAACAGTCTGCGAATCAGAGGCACAGTAGGGCGGGTCTTCGCGGAATGCGGGTGGGAAAAATGCGTTTGTTTAAAAAAAAAAAGTCAGAGCGAGAGTTAACAGCTCATCTAGTTGCATGCATCTGTACTGTAGCTAGTAGCCTAGTTTGGCATGGGGGGGCAACTGCTACCCTCAAAATAGGCCTTGCCACCCCAGTTGGCAGCTTTGTTTTGAAAGAAAAGTTGTGGCTCATCGGACATTTATGAGAGAAAGTCTCTAATGTCCGAGTGCAAGTAAATGCAGCACAAGACGAACGCCTTGTAACCCGGTTATGGCTAGAAAGGATCCGTCTAGTTTAAATATGAGGTCACGTTCTCGTTGAAACTCTCGTTGTAATCGGAGCAGCTCGGAAACACATTACAGCAGTTACATGATGCAAAATACACATTAATCAATCAATCAATCAATCAATGTTTATTTATATAGCCCAATATCACAAATGTTACATTTGTCTCAGTGGACTTCACAGTTTGTACAGAATATCAGTATGACAATACGACACCCTCTGTCCTTAGACCCTCACATCGTACAAGGAAAAACTTCCAGAGAAAACCCCACAGTTTAAAGGGAAAAATGGGAGAAACCTCAGGGAGAGCAACAGAGGAGGGATCCCTCTCCCAGGACGGACAGACGTGCAATAGATGCCGTGTGTAAATTGAAAAGATAATACATTTGCAACTTAATGCAGCAGCAATATTAATAGAGAAACATCAGACTTAATAGTAAAACACTGCAAGGGAACATTTTATTGCACCAGGAGCTATCTTGGGACTCTTACTGCGACAACGTTGACTTGCCTGTGAATAAAAAATAAACCATAGTGTTGGTGATCTACAGTGTTGTCATTCTTCTTTGAACACCAACAAGACCGCTAACACCCTATTTCAACAATCACACTCCCTGTCATTGACATAATTAATAGATAGTTTGGCTTCTCACCATCATTTGCTGTGGCCAACTGATGTTAACGATCGTAACTGAAAGGCTGCCTGCCAAAAGTAAACATTCAGCCACGTGACGTTCAGCCAAACTCTCGCGAGAGTTTTACACAAGACGGATCCTTTCTAGCCATAACCTTGTAACCCTCCCCCGGACCTGGTGCGAGCTTTGAAATATGATTGTCGGCGATTTCATTTGAACGGTACGGCGCAAAACGAGAAGCATTCGGACCCAATTACTGAAAGAATGAGGTATTTGCGGTCTACAATGACAGCGAAGAGACTGTCAGTGTATCAAAATCAAAACTTACTAAAGCTTTGGATCTTAATACGTTTGTGAGGCGTTTTGCTGAACAACATGGTAATCGCGGCATTCAGCTGTAATAGACTGACATGTCAACTTGATGCTCTGCTCACGGATGAGCATACAAAACTGTTAAGATGATGACCTTATGTGTGTACATTTTTTTTTTCTTTGTTGGGGTCTGCCCCCAAAAAACTGTTTTAAGTCCTGAGAAAGTCAAATAAGACGGTGTGTAAAACTACACTTCCCACAGAAAGTAACCACTTTGATTGAAACAGGCCAGTAGGTAAGGACTTTCCACTGGATAATAACTGAAGTATAAAAGAATGCATGAAGTGATGGAGACCATGTTTGAAGGCAAACAAAAAGAGGAAATAACAGGTAAAGCAAATCCCCCTCTCAGATTCCACAGCAACCAGAAGAACATAAATACTGGCTGGTGATTTGATTAATCAGCTTTGTGTTGGGCTACAAAATGCACAGTGCATTTCCTTAGCTGTGGATGAGTCCACTGACACAACTGACAATGCTCAGTTGCTGGTGTTTGTGAGTTGTTATGATGAGGCAAAGGGGGAGTTTGTTGAAGATGTGTTGGGCCTGACGAACCTCAGTGGACACACAAGGGGGCAAGTCATTTATAAAGCAGTAATGGGAATGCTGAATGAAAGAGGGTGCAGCTGCCTTTATTCATAACTGCAGCTCTTACACTGCGACCCTGAGGGATCAAGCACAGACACAATAACAATGAAAACGGCTGCATACAGATTATTTTTGTTTTTGCAACCTCGTGTTAAGAATCTTGTTGTAATTGTTTAAAAGTTTGAATGGCCGTAATAAACGGACCTTTGTCTTATTGAAAAAAAAATGTTGGACCTTTAAGATTTGTATTTGAGTACCCCTGGGCTAAACTAACCTGTAGCTGCTCCGTTCACACTCAAAACAACGTCATACAGACATAAATAAAGCAGCGACTGTATTCGCCATGACATAGACGGTCTGTGGTTTGTACATGTTTAACTTTTGTCCAGTTTCTGAACAGATATGAGGAGCTGTGAGCTCTGAGTTTGTTCTAACGGCTAATGTGTTGGGACCAAGCGGCAAACTCTGGGGAAGAGCCGGGACGCCAATGCGGAAGTGCCTCAAACTGCAGTTCATCTAGTGGCCAGTAGGAGCAGTCTGCAGAAGGGAGCAATTTCCATAGACCCCAATGTTAAAATGCCCAACTTTAGAGCAGAATTAAACATGTTTACATCGTGGTTCAAAAAACCATATTCTCTGTATAGTTAGATCCCCCCTTTCTTGAATATGGATTGGGGGGGTGAATTTTTTCTCAACTCATCTGTTTAATTAATATTAAGCCTTAAAGCTTTTGCATAAATTAGGGCGTGGTCACTTTGATGGACATGTACATGCCTCACTGTCAGCTAACAGCAACTTGTCCACTCTGCTAGGCTACAACCATAGAGGCTACAACGTTAGTTAGTTGTAGTTACTTTACTTGACCCTTTAGCTTTAGCCGTGTTCGTGGTGATTGTGCCTTTTAGGGAATATTGTTACAAATACCAGACAATTAAAATGTTGTGCTGTGCGCTTGAATGTACTAACAGAACTTCCAAGAAGTCTAAAATGATAATATTATACATGTCCCATTCACAGGTGTTTGTGTGCTTGGTAGCTGAGCTTGTTACTTATTAGCCAGCTAAGGACGTAACCCTTTATACATACATATACATTTTAGTTTATGATTCAGCCTTGGGTAAGACTTTTATAGTCTATGGCAATGACGCCCATAATGCTAAACGGGAGCAAATGTTAATATGGGACCCAATTATCCCAGTGGTGGCCGCCGGAGCTAACGGAGCCGCAGGGGGATCGCTCCAGCCGGCGTCCCGGAGCTAGCCCACTAGGTCCGGGCGGTGGAGTCCGTCTTTTCTTAACGTGTGAATGACAAAGATTAAGAATAACAAAATATAGCTAATTCTCTTGCAGATTGTCTCATTTGATTATGAATGTAACGTTTATATAGGGGAACTACACTGTTAGCAGTAACTTGGTATGCATGTATTTCATGTTAGCTTAGCTTCTTAGCCTGAGCTAGCTCTGTTTACTTCCAGTTCGGAGGCAGCAGGTCCCGCCTCGGCTCCGCCTCTTTGCCCTTATTTGGAGCAGGCGGGATTAGACTCTGACGTTGCTGTCAAGCCGTTAGTGGCCGACTCCGCCTACTAAGGTCTTCTCGGCAACTCTGCAGAATACTATGGGTGACGTCACGGACACTATCTATTAATATATACAGTCTATGGTTGGGACCAGGGGCGGACTGGGACTACAAATCAGCCCGGGACTCTCGACCGGCCCACTTCGGTACCGCTGGCCCACCGCGGTGCTCGTGACTTACCGCAGAGGTAGACATTAAGGGTAAAATGCCACTGGCATTATATTATCACTGGCCCTACCATTGTAACTACTGGCCCGGAGCATTCGTCCAAAAAGAAATCTACTAATAATGAAGAAAATTAACACATTTGTTGCAATAGTAATGTATGCACTACATTACGACGTGTACTACAACATTTGAATCATCAGTTCTTCCTCATTTTCCTCAATTGTTCATATTTGGTTTATTCAAATAATGATATTGTGGTCATTGTTAAAAATGTCTGCTATTATTATGAGTATTATTATTTGTATAATGCACTTTCTGCCTTCCTGTCATTAGGAGTTAGACATGTAATGGCTATGTAATTGATTTGATTAGAACCTTCATTATCCTAAACTGCTGGGACATTTCGCAATACCTTTATATTGTCTACTCTTCACTTACTTGTCAGCATAGATCGGCATTGGTATACAGAGCCGACAGAAGACCTTGTTTATATTGGCATCATATTGAGAGGTGCAGCCAGTGACGCGTCCTAAAACCAGGAAGTAAGCTGCTGGTTCCCTCGACAAAAAGCAATGGGATTTCTCCACAGGGTTTTGGAAAATAGCTGGAAATAAGGTCTGTGGAAAACAAATCTGTTTGATAAATGCATGTTTTGTTCAGCCGGATAATCTCCACATGTCTACCCTACTTTTATAATTTTCGAATCATAAATCTAATCGATAGATTATAAAAGGGTTTTAGGACGCGTCACTGCACCACTAGAAGCCAACTCCATCGATCAAGCTGGCTGAAACTTTCTCTCCCTCTTCTTCTCATGCTCCCTGTCACTCTCCTTTAACTCCTCCGATGACTTTCTTTTATTTGAAGATTGTTTTTTGCTCGGTGCTTGGCCGGTTACTGCTGGTATTAAAAACATTTTGGCGAATGGTTAGGTGGCGCGATAGTCTGTAGTGAAGGAGCGCGCTCCAGCTCACGGGAGCCTGCTCGCACTGCGCTCCGCAGCAAACAGCTGTTTGCTTTTCACCCAACAACGACAACCGACCTGCAACCGACTCACGGAACGCTATGTTGTGATAAACTAAACAATTTAACTAAATTGCTAGTCAAAATACCAATACCACTGGACACATTTTTTTAAAGCAATATTTTTAGTGGCCCGAGCGGGCAAGTGGAAAGTACGTTATGCTGGCCCGGGGTGTCTAAATAGTGCTTCCGGGCCAGCGGGCATTTATAATGCCGAGCCGTGCCGGTTACCGGCTGGCCAACATCGTCCGACCGGCCCACTTCAGTACCGGCCCATCGGGATTCGTCCCGAACGTCCCGATGGCCAGTCCGCCCCTGGTTGGGACCATGGTTGGGACATATTGCGCTGTCGGGCTTTGACCAATCACGAAGCGTCATTTCTTGACTGGCAGCAAAAACAACCAATCACAGTTTCTCGGGCTGGCTCTGTCCAATCACAAACAAGAAGTGTTCTCCGTAAAGGAATACCCTTTCCGTCCAATGTGAAATGCTGTGGTGTTTCCTGAAATGCTGTTGTGTTTTCTGAAATGCTGCGGCGTTTTCTGAAATGCGCGGCGTTTTGTGAAATGCTGCGGCGTTTTGTGAAATGCTGCGGCGTTTTCTGAAATGCTGTCGCGTTTTGTGAATGCTGTGGTTTTTTCTGAAATGCTGTGGTGTCTTGCACTTCAGGGCCACCGTAATTAGGGGACTTTTAATGTAAAAATCTTCCTCGATAAAATAGAAAGTGGACTGAATTAATAAAAAACGTTTTTCCTATTTGTCAAGTGCAGTAATGATATCTGTTATGAATTTGGAGTCACTGGTAACATGAAATGGAAGGTATGCAAAGAAATTAAACTTTGTAATGCCTTTTTTGTCCAGTATAAAGACGCAGCAGAAACCGGCGTGAATGTATTTCAATTGACCAACCTAAAGCTAACTTCACCGCGGTAAATATCTAGATAATAATTTGACCAGATAACTCAATTTCTGTGCTGAGGAGCGTCGGTGTTGATATGCTGTGGCGGAACATTAAGACAAAAAGAAAGAGCTGTCTTTATCTTCAGGGTAAACTCAATACTGAAGTTGAACCGAAGTAAGAGTTCTGCTTCATCTGCACGAGTCACCGAGAGAGACCGTGCTGCTACTTTTCAGTTTGTTGCCTTTTATCACACGATAGGCTTTAACATTAGCCTACTCCCTACGTGTATTTACTATTATACAACACACAGTGGAAATAGCTAAAATTACACTTACTACAAAATAAACTCTTTAATGTATTTTTCTGTTCAAAAGTGTCTCAACGATATTGTTTACCTTGCAGCAGACATTCTCCTCTGACAGTGTGCGTTCTTCAGTTTCTCGACTCCACAACTTATTACATGCGTGTTTAAAATGAAAACCGAAAAATATTGTACATCTAACCCAGGGGTCGGCAACCTTTTTGATATGAAGTGCCATTTAAAAAATAATTGTTATCAGCGTGCCAACGATCGAGAATTATCAACGGGGGGGGGGGGGGGGGGGGTTGAGGAGCTTGACGCTCGTCAACTATCAGCAGGAGGGCGGGGAGCCTCGCTGCGGGGAAGCAGTGTGTGGACCTGTCAGCGCAACTCACATGATGCCGATTTAACAAACACATTTAAATAATTGGTTTAAACGGCATAATAATAATAAGGACGATCGTCGTTCTGTGATTCTCATGTTATGATATTAGGGTCATGCAGAGTGAGATGAGATCGCTGTCCTTTTGAGAGAGAGAGAGAGAGAGAGAGGAGAGAGAGAGAGAGAGAGAGAGAGAGATGAGAGAGAGATGAGAGAGAGAGAGAGATGAGAGAGAGAGAGAGAAGAGAGAGAGAGAGAAGAGAGAGAGAGAGAGAGGAGGTGTGGCTTGTGCATGTGTGTTTGTGGATGGTAGAGCGACAGTGAGAGAACCTATGGAAAGAACGTGTGTATGTTTCTGGAAGTGAAACGAGGAAGCAGAAAAACAGAGGTCTGTGATGTATTTTGTGAAACAGAAGAACAGCTAAATAAATGCAACGGCCTCCCAAGAAGAGCTCGCCTCTCTCTAAAGTGGGTTATTGAACCTGAAGCTTATTGCTTCTGCCCTCCTCGACTAGACTGGATTGAGGATTGAAATGTTTGAGGTAGCAGCACACCTTTTGGTTTCTTAAGAAAAATAACTTAAAAAAGGCTGTCCGAAATAAACATTTTACTTTATGATGCTGTAATGACTGATATGCTGAAAAGATAAGCTGAATTGATTTACATATGTAATAAAGAATTATGTCAGTTTTGTAATTAGCTTTCTGTAGTTGTGTTTCAGTGACTTTCAATCCATAATAGTTATTATGACTACATGGCCAAATAGGACAAACCTCTTTTATTGGATTTTACAGCCTTTTCTATTTTATGTAAATATTATTTTTTAAATTCTGCTGTTTTTCATTGAAAAATCTCTTCCTATTTCAAAATAATTCATGTAATTTCACCTAATGACTCGACATTAAAGGTGGGGTAAGTAAGTTTGAGAAACCGGCTCGATATCCACTTGTTTGTTATAAAAGATCTTAACATCCCAATAGCAATGAATATCTTAAGTGCTTTGACAAAAAATCCATTAAAAAAATTCATCTGTGGAAGCCGTAATACTGTAAAAAGCACGACCAATCATTTTAGCCGCTAAAATAACTAGATGGCCTACCTGCCTGTCAGCATTCCATCTGTGCACAAACTTATCTCGTGCCCTCATTGGTCATGTGCGCGTTCGTGTGTGTTGGAGGAGGGGCTCTGTAAGGAAGTGGCAGATTTTTTCCGGTTGTGTATTTTCAAATTCTAGCGCACTCGAGCTGGTTTCTCCAAAATTACCTACCCCACCTTAAATGCAAGATTGTAAGAGTACACTGAACAAGTAGGACACACTTTTTTATTGGCATTTAAAAACATCCAAGTGCTTCTAAAAACACTACAGCTAGAATTATACATTCAAATAATGCAGGTTTATTCTGTACACACAACCTCTTTTGCATGTCTGTCCGTCTTGTATGTAGCGGGATCCCTCTTCAGTTGCTCTCCCAGACATTTCTCTAATTTTTACCCGGTAATTGTGGAATTTCTCTTGTGCACTTGTTAGAAATTCAAATCAATGTTTTTATGGTATAATGTAGCTTAAACATACCGTCAGTTTAAACACTCTTTTATACTGAAAAACCAGAAATTCTTGTGCACAAGCAGTTAAGCTTTTATTTAAACACAGCCCCGGTCAGAAGACCGGGGCTGTGTTTAAAGGGGAACTTCATTTATTGTTAGCCAGAACTAAGTGATGTTTTTAATCAAACAATTATGTGATTTATGGAGTCAGATTACATTTTTCTCATAAACACAATTTTATAATCGGTCTGAAGTATCTGTTTTAAGGCGTGAGCTGCAGATTAAATAACATAACACTGATTGAGAGCTTGGATGAAGAAGTTGTAGGGTTTTTACAACAGTTTCAAGAATCAGTCTTTATTTATTTATTCTTGAGTAACTTTACTGATTTATAGTGTAGTGCGTAAGGCAATATCTCATTTGAGTGAGGGGCACCAGCCCTTCATGCAGGTCACTCTGTGAGAATAGTTCATATTTTCCCTCCAGTTTGGAGAAATATTATTTTATCATATGTTAGTTCAGCAGTGTCAACCAATCCTAGAATTATTGAGACGCATTAGCGACACCAGGGGTATTGTTTTTCGCAGCAACGATGATGCATAATACCATTACAAAAGTCATTATTGAAACAAGTAAACTATTAGAAGTGCTAATTGCTGATTTTTTTTTTAGTGAATATGCATTTATACCGTCAGAAAACCATAAATCATACGATATTTTTGTACCCCTTGTGGGTACACGGAGAAGTTATATTTATTTAATGCAACGTTATGGGTTTTACATGTCCTGTTCAGAATAGGGTAATCATTGCAATATTAATTGAGCATTATGCTCAAAGGAGGGAGTGTCATGATTATACAGATATGTTGATTTCAGTGACGTTGTAGTTAATAAATAATAACATGTAGTCAACAATATGTCTCATAACAACAAGAGGTATGCCGAGTATGCCGAAGCTTGGGCCTTCTCCAAGGAGGGAGTGGTCCAGTTTTAGATATTAGACAAATAGAAGTGGATAAATATGTCAGAACTCTGAGTAATATTATGCAAGTTTTGTCTACACAGCAGGCTAGGAAAACTACAGAGATACCAGACGAGACACCAGAAGAGACTCCTGTTCGGCCAGGTGATTGGGTGAGGGTGAAAGTTCGCAAAAGACAGTGGGCTCATCCCCGGTGGACGGAAGCGTGAAAAGTTGTAACAAACTTCACACGCGCTCCGGTTTAAAGGTAAAGAAAAACGAGCAAATTGACTCCACCTCACACATTGTCACCCTTCACTGGCAACTTCCAGAACATTATTGGGAGTTAGGACTGATTTGGCAGAGCTGGAACAAAACAATAAATAGAAATAAGATAAAGATAGAAACAGCTCAAAAGACCAATTGTCTATAGATTTTTATAGATTGTACATTAATGTGAAAACCTATTTTTTGTTTTACATCTGTAAAAAGAGTCCAATTTGTTATGTTATTTTTGTACTCATTATTTAAATTCTGTAACGGACACAACCAGGGATAAAATAGAGATGATGACAAGAACAAAGCCAAACCAATTGTGGGGTCCCCTAGGGATAAGAGTCAGAATAGCATTGTTGATTGTGCTCATTACACTTGGCACCTTTCTGGTTGGAAGGGGAGTACAATATCAAGTAAAACATGGAACCATTAGTTCACTCATAGAGAATGCCCACATCACTAACAAGACTCCAGCTGTGTTTCACAGACTTTCACTTATCCCCAGAGCCAAAAGATCAGCTGAGCAACAAGAGGAGGAGTTAGAAAAACTCGGTCCCAAACAAGAGGCGGTTATAATCAAGATGATTCACCCCCCTATATGCAGTTCTTGTATCAAATGATGAGATGGGTTTAAGTGATCGGGATATGTAAGTGATGGGGATTTACAGATTAGGGGAATCTCTAAATACACTGGATCCATGTTTTAGTCCGTACCAGAAACACCCCCTGTTAAGCTATGAACAACCGATCGGTGACCTGAGCACAATTATTGAAAATGATTGTTAGACACAGGCTACTAACCCACAAGTACAGTTTTGTATGTACAAACTCTATGAACAAGATTCCCCAGCAGATAGTGGCGACATTGCAGATATGTCCAGTCACAAAAGTTACTACGGTTCTAGATAACAGTGAGATTTAAAGTGATGGAGAAAATATGGAGACGTTCTTTTATAGTGTGTGAAATATGTGGTGCTTGAAACATGTAGGTATTTAAATTTATAGAAGAAAATGGTTTCCTGAAAGAGTTAATTGGAGTAAACATGTTACAGTGGGTGAAAGCAATGTTTAGGGATATGGTAAAATTATTAGTAGACATGAATTGTGTTAAGATGACATTTAACAACTAAGATAGATAGTATGATTAGGAAAATAGAGTGGAAAAGGTTGGATTTATTTTTACCTCAGTGTGTTAGAATTAACTATAGATAATGCGTCCCGAGACCTCTCTATCTATCTGCCTGCCTGTCAGACCGCTACGACCCCAACTTCAAGCAGACAAAAGACCTCACCACGGAAGACTCCTCCTTCTCCATCGAACAGACAGAGAAGCAGAGCTGAACCATCTCCACCTGAGGAATCCAGAACTACAGGTGACATAAAAAGGCACACTCTCATCGGTCCCCCACAGGACATGAATTTCCAAGCTGAGCCACAAGATTTGGGCACAAGAGCAGAGTGTGGGACATGAGAGCGGAATACGCCCTCCATGCAACCAGTAGAGACTGTAAAGGAGGAGAAGAAATACAAAGCAGTTGGGCCACTCAAAAGAGTTACAGCGGAAGGATCTAAGAGCAGATGGACTGAGGAGAAGGTGGACGGAGGAGAGGAAAGGACGGAGGAGTTGGCATGGTCCGGCAGAACGTGAGGGGTCGTGGCTTGACAACCAGAAGGGGAGAGAAGGAAAACGGGAGTGAGTGAGTTTACACATAAACACACTTATTCACCAACGAGAAATACGTAAAGAAAAATATTTATTAGCCATGAATTAATCAATTGGTGAATTTATAAAGAAAGAAAGAGGAAACTATTAAATAACCCTAAAAACACACTGAGGGTAGAACATATTATTCAATTTTTTCATCATATGAACAAATTATTCTTTAAGAGATTTGTATTCATGTTTGAATTTGGGGAAGATTTAATTTGTTACAGTATAGACCTACAGTTTAAAGGGATGGTTTTAGTAACCACTCTATAAAAGCAGACAAATCTTTATTTGTATGGAAAATGTTAAAGGTAGAGCTAGTACCAAGCCAAAGATAGTATTCAAATCTAAAGTATTGATTTCTCCATTGTAGCATGGTTATTACCTCAGGAGGGAAGATTAAGGTGGAAATAACATTTGTAGAGTTTTAAAAAGACACTGGGCAAAGAGCGATAGCAAAGTTTAATTTTTTTTTAAACTAATGTAGTTGGGAGCAATACATGCAGGGCCTTGGAGCACTCATTGTGATGGTGCATATTTGTTACAACAAACATCGTTCAGGGAGAAGGGGTTATTTTATACTATTCTAATATGGTAGATTTCATGTTGTATAAATCATTGCTATTCTAAAATGGTTTGTTTCTTTTCACTTTGTAAAAACAAGTGCCTTAACACTGAGCGTGGTATGAGAACGGTTTCTGTGAAAGGAGGGAGGAAGAAATGTTCTGATACCAAGCCATTGCTGCTATTTGAAGAATGATATTGAATGCAAACACTAGAAGTTATACACAAGGGACAACTTTTAGGTTTGAACCAGGCAAATAATTTATTTTGTATTTTTGTAAAATTAAGCCTATTGAACCATTCCATTTAGATTGTATGTTTGTAATATGAGATATGTACTATGCGAAGTTCAGATGAAGAACTCATTGATTTCATTATTATACACACCTTTTAGGTGTGTAAGGAGGGACTGTTAGAAATTAAAATCAATGTTTTGATGGTATAATGTAGCTTAAACATACCGTCAGTTTAAACGCTCTTTTATACTGAAAAACCAGAAATTCTTGTGCACAAGCAGTTAAGCTTTTATTCTGAAAATCCTTCATCTACGGTTAGCATTTAGCATGTGGCTAATATACGATTTCCTAAAGAGGTGAATTGAGTAGCGAAATGACATGGAGTGGTGCAAACCGAAACCTGCTGATTTAACACTACAACTATAGATGTCGAGATACTACCATGCTGAATATTAAATGAAAGTACAGTTTATTTGAATACATTATTGTTTACAGACGAGAGTAGCATGTGACAACATCCGGAAACCAAACCAGCCGTGAAATATTTTCTGTATGTTTTAGAGTATTGATTACAGCGTTTAGAATGTGTTACATGAAAAGTGATGAAAGAGAATATGAGGAGAAAAGGCGTGTTAAGCATATGTTGAAGGTGAAAAGTACCAATCCTCTGTTTAAATGCAACAACGGACATTAGAGGCGAGGCGAGCCGGCTGGCGGGGAGGAGCCAGCAGAGGATATGGGCACCGAACGGGGGATGGGCCTTCTCTTCTTGCTCAGGAGAGCCAGATCACAGCTGTTTTCTGCCCGAACAATATTCTGTCTGTAACACTACCGCGCCTTTTTTTTAATTAAAGTATCCCATTTGAATCTTTTCAGAGACTCCATTTAGTCTCATTTTAAAGCTTCTCTCCTGGACGCGAGAATAAAGAACATATTTAACACACTGCATGGGTCTGAAAACAGAGCGTGTTGCATGTACAGTCCCCTGAAACAAATGTGTAATTTGTGATATTGGGTTATATACATTGAATGTGATTAATTGATTAATTGACATTTTGCATAACATTTTTATATAGCAATAGCAGCTCCAGAATCTGTTATATTAGGAAAAGTTTTGAAAAATTACTTCTAAAAGATACATGTGATGAAACAGTGATGTGTAAGCAGTTTAAATCAATCTCATTATGTGGTCATATCGTGTCAGATTTGGCAACAAAGAACAAATAAAGTAATTGTCTCCATGTTGCTGTCAGTTGCGTCTAACCACCAGACTCAGGGACAGTTTCATACCACAGGCAATAAGACTGTTAAACACCTGAACTGTTGAGACAACAGTTATATTCATATATAACAATATTCATCTGGCTGCTACTTAAAAATTATTGATCTATTTACCTAATATATCATATTTCAATGACTTGCATATAGACTCTTATTGCAATATTTCACTTTTTTTAAACGATTTTTCTTCTTGTATTTACTATTTACTATTTACTTGCACTATATCTGTTTATCTGTGTTTTGTGTTGCTCTGTTGGAGAAGCCTGTGACACAAGATTTTCATTGACATAACTACACTGTAGCTATGTTCGTTTGACAAATAAAGAACCTTGAACCCTTAAGTTGCTTAGTGCTTAGCGAAAAAATTGCCTCTTCAGGATAGCCTTGTTTTCTTCCGCTATCTTCAAACCTTCGCAGAGCAGGTCATGGATCGTCTTGCATTGAATCCACCTCTGATCTCCAAAGTGCTGCTCTGGCTCTGATAAACTGTGAAAATTCTCATTTCCTTCGGCCAGACTGATGCTATCTTTGAAGATGAAGAAGATATCCATGCCGAGGAACACAGCATTGAGCCCCCGAGTGAACCTGGCTGACTTGGAGAGGGCAAGAGGCCCTTTGACTGCTGCCTGACCGATATCTGGGATAACCTCCGCCACCCTGGGAACGTTGCGTAAAGCTTGTCCTTCCTGCAATGCCACTTTACCAACACTCAGAGCCAGCTCTTCACTTTTTAACAGCTTGAAATCGGAGGCTGCATCAACAAATGAATCAATACCTTTTGCAATAGTGTAAGCTTTCCAAATCACCTTGCCAACTCCTCCAAGAATATCTATCAACCTCTTGTTTGTGTTTTGGTGACCTCCTCCGGACAACCCTGGAGACACTGCACATCCTCCATGAAGCTCTCGAAGACTTCTCTGGCTTTCTTTTGATATGTACAGTTTACTCCAATCTCTGTGGCGGTGGTGACAGCGCTGTTGACTCCGCTGGTAACTCCCATGCCTACCCCGGCCATTGTCAGAACTAAAGACACTCCAGCTGTTACAGGACTTAAAGCCAAGTCAACGATGGAGAGCACACCTCTATACTGCCCCCACTGAGCTGCCTGCCACACTGGAGATCTTTGCTCCCATATTCATTTGGTCTAACTGAACAGCATGGTCCTCCAGGTCCTTTAGAGACTGTTCCGTCCTCGGCTTTCGCTCTTTAAACTCATCGATGAAGCCAGAGCAGGGTTCGTCCTCCTGAAACAAGAACATCATCTGGAAGCTCTGGTTCTGCCTGACGATGAGAATTGAAGAAATTAACAAATACAAATTAACATGATGAATCTCAATTAGTATGTAACCCATAATATAGTATACAAATATTAGATTTGGGATTTCCTTTTTGTGACACAAATTAGGAGACTAAGAAGAGCAATAAAATCAATATTAAAAAACTAGATATTTCATAAATAAATGAAAACATACAGTAGTATTTACTTCTGCTGGACAAGGACCATAACCCAAGTGTGCATTCAAAATGAGTTTTCATAAAATGAATCATGAATATCCAGTTAATTCTATTTAGTAACAAAAGTTACCTCTAAAATCCTGAAGTTGCTGCAAAATCTAAACAGGATAGAATCTGTAATGGCAATTTTAATGTTCCAATGTCTTATATCCTTTTGCCATTACTTCACAGGAGGGTTGGAGAGTGATCGAGACGCAGACACAAACAGATGAATTTCCGGGCCTTTGGTGCAGTTTATAATAATGTTTTATTTAGCGTTTACATTAAGGTTTAAATATAATGACTGTGTCAAAGGTTGTGGTATGAGCATCTGCCGGGCTGGTAGAATCGGTATGCTCTTTCCTCCTGTGTCCTCGTCCTTTCCTGTCACCTGTGACCCCTTTTATACACCCGGTGCAGCTAAACCCTACCACCAAGTGTTCAAAAATAATATTGCACTATACATATAAATTAAATAAACTGAGACACCAACAACACCCCTAAAATGGCTCCTACAGAATCTATAAGCATTAATGCTGCGTTTCCAGCTGCTTTGCATTTTGTAAGCATTTATTTATTTTGTTTTTGCAATTGCATGACGATCTGAGTTCAGCCTGTTTGCTAATTACCACTAAACAGTACATCTGAGGTAAAGGCAATATCTTAACTTTTGCAGAAATTTGGTGACAAACGAAAGTCTGGCAATTAAATTGATTAAGTTTGACAGAGCGCTAGAGGTAAAGTCAGTTGCTAACCAAAGACATTAGCATTCATCATCTGGGAACTATAAACGTATGAACAAAGATTTTTTTTTTATCCTTGCTGTAAACAACAAGCAAGCCAATTAATGAGTGCATGTCATCGTTTTCATTATCATCACTCATCACACCTTGCACAGCTTTGTTGACAAAAACCACATAAAGGAGTTACACTTACCTGAGTTCCTCGAGCTGATTAATGTGATGAAGCATCATTTGTGTGTCGTCTTCAGACAAATCCACAGCGAGGTCTACCAGAGTATCGTAGTTCATCTTCGGGCAAAAGTCAAAGAAGGAGCTGGGAAAAACAGAAAAATATTTTTTACAAGAGATGTTTATTTTTCAAAATGTGCATATTATTTTAAGGGAAGACCTTTTCTCTAACTTCACACAGATGTTCTCGGTGGTCCTTATGTATTTGTCCAGCTGATATGCCAGCACTTCCACATTCTGAAGTTTGGGGCAGAAGAAGGCGTCTGCATCTCTTTTAAACTCGAGGAGGTTAGGGCAGATCTTCCGTGCAGCAATGATGACGAGCTGAACCGTTACAGGGCTGATCCCTTCTGGCAGATGTAACACCTGGTTCTCTTCCATGAACAAATGAAGTGAGGTGACCGCCAGATTCTCCACCGCATCCAGGAAGCAGTCGAGCTCCCCCAGGCCTTCCAGAGTGGACTTCAGCAGAGCAGCCAGCTCCTCCTCCAGCTCTGCTCGCCTCCTGTCTGCAGTCACCTGGGTTACCTTGCTCTTTATATATTGCAGAAAGGCTTTACCTTTGGTCTGTGACTGGGTAACATGGCCGATGCTGAGGTCAATGTTATCTGCCCTGGTTTTGATGTCCTTCATCATATCCGACTCTTTCTCCCTCTTTAGTATCCATTTAGAACTCTTATCACAGAATTCTTTCACTGTGTCGATGTCGATGAGGGTATCTGCGGTGTAGCAGCAAAAGGCCTCCTGGAGGTCCTTTCTATAACACAAAATACCTGTATTGAAATCATTCTTCAACCTCTTACTTGCGCCTAAGGCTGCATAAACAAATTAATCAATACAGTTTTCATGAGGGACCATCAGTACATTTGAAAAAAACAAGTGTTATTTCAATTCCTCTAGGTTTACTTGCTCATGTTGGGTGATAATACAGATTTCTTAATGAGCACAGTGTTTTGGATAACTCATGTCATGAATTGATTTTGAATATATTTTTTTATTAAAGGTAATTGTAATCGTTTTTAAAAGCCTCCATATGACTACACTGGAAAAATAAGAGACAACCTTTGTATGATGTTAGGGCTTTTTCTGTTATATAACACATACTGTTATACATTTGGCAGTTACTTTAATGAAAAGTCCTATTTTTCCTTCCATATACAAACACTTTTATGTATTAAGGACAAATATATTCATATTAGTCAACTATAAAAACTAAAGTATACTATATTCTAATAAAACAGGTATGTCTTTTTTTCCCAGTTAAGTAGTCCTCTGAATGCCGACAGCCAGCTTTACATTAAAAGACGCTGCTGAATTCGGAGTAAATGTCTGTTGAATGTCCAACCTAAAACTAACTTCACTGTGGTATATATATAACAATATACTTAGACCAAAAAATGCCTGTCCAAAAGAGTGTCCTATCTGCTGTGGCAAGAATGTTCTGACAAAAAGTCAGACAGCCTCACTTTATCTCTAACGTGAACTAAATATGCAAGTTTAGTTGTGGTGTGAACTGAGAGAACTGTTTCACCCGCACCTGTCATAGAGAGACACAAGCATTACATTACATTACATTACATTACATTACATTACATTGCATTTAGCTGACGCTTTTATCCAAAGCGACTTACAATAAGTGCATTCGACCAGGAAGATACAACCTTTAAGAAAACAGAATCATATAAGTACATCAGGTTTCATAGAGCCAAACATTTCAAGTGCTAATCAACTGGCATTTAGAAAGCCAGCCCTTTATTAGTATATAAGTGCTTTGTTAGTAATTCTATCGCTCGAAGTGGAGTCTAAAGAGCAACTATACAGACACAAAAAAGGGACTAAAGATAAAAAAAAAAGACAAAAGTTTGTTCATTGGCTAGGCTACAACCTTAACGTCCACATCATGAATGTTTTAAAACACATGCTTCAAATATCTAAAATGACTAGTTTTAGATATGTCAAGCTAGTAACTTAGCTGTTACTACAGGCTTTTTCTATCTTTTTTTGTCCAAACGTGGCTCAACAACGATATAAAGTCCTACCTTGTTGCAGACATCTTTCTTGACTGTGGTAGAGTGTGCTGTCTTCAGTTCTTTATCAATACCTTATCAACATGTTACTAACCACAATCACAGAAACCACAAACTTGTCTGTGGACTGGCTCTGCTGAAATCATCAGGTTTCATTTTCTCTTCTCTGTATCACCAGACTGAACCATCATATAATTTTCTGTTATCAGCTCATTCCAGAATCAGCAATTATATTTGCAAAAAACTCAAAGTTCACTTAACTCATAAAACCCACAGTCTGTTCTCAGTGTACCTTTGTCACGAACTTGAAAACAAAAGGTAGTAGGACTCAAATGCAAGACCCCAGGAGACAGAGGTAAAGTATGAGAAAAATTCTTTATTTACAAAAACAGGTCACAAAAAAGGATAGACACTCTTGACGAGGTAAAAAAGGTTAAAAACAAAAGGTAACAACAAAAATTCCCTCAGAATGAGGACCAAAACTAATTATCAGAAAAATAGCGTCAGAAAGTATCAACAGAAAAATCACTCACAAAATGAGGAATAAAACTTAAAAGCAAAACTCAGGAGCATGAATCAGGCTTGAAACATGAGGAAAAACGCTGGTACACTGCTACTGACATGAAGACAGGACAAGACGAACTGGCACAAGACAAGGGGAGGCTGTGGAATTTAAACATGAGGTAACTGGGCACAGGTGGAAACAGGGGCTGATGAGAGCAGGCACAAACACACAAGGATATGGAGTCAAGAGACCTGGAATGAGACACAAAGGGTGAGTACCAAAATAAAACAGGAAGTGGGAGACAAGACAAAAATGACTTAACAAAACATGAAACATGACTAAACTAACATTTTTGATGAAATACAACAACCTTAGCCAATAATAAAACCTTTATTACAAAATAATGAATAGAAAAAAAAACTTCTAATTTCAATACATGTCAATTCATTGATTTATGTGATATGTTGACTAAGTATCTCATTATTTTCACTTGTTAACTCCATATTGTGATACTAAATCAAAATATTTCTAATTAAAGTGACATAGAGGATCCTTTTTTTCATCTAGTTGACGGATTTTGGCTTCAATTCCATTGGCTTCCACCAATTATCGCTATGAACTATTATCACCTATTGCATTATTACGTTACATTTCATTCAGCTTATGCAAATGGTCTTACAGGCAGTGCAATTAACCATGAAGATACAGACTCAACACACAGGCATGCTGCAAGTACATAAGCT
Organism: Notothenia rossii; assembly: GCF_949606895.1. Lineage (NCBI taxonomy): Eukaryota > Metazoa > Chordata > Actinopteri > Perciformes > Nototheniidae > Notothenia > Notothenia rossii. The sequence continues at coordinate 19,766,711 of NC_136906.1, forward strand.
TTCAATGAGCCATGAAAAGCGCTGCAAATCTCCGTGGTCATATGAACAGCGGAGTGTATACAGTACAGGCTATAGGGGTTGAGAAGGGCCTTGTGCTGTTTCCATGGCAACGGGGCACCCAGCGTCTATGATTTCCCCCAGCTCATTGTCGGACCAGACACAACCAATAAAAACTTGCAATTAACTGTCAAAAAAGAGACAGAATTAAACAGCGACAAAAAGGAAGATAGAAAAAGTGAGATAGAGAAATAAGAAAGGAGGTGAAGAACAATACTTAAAATAATTAATAAAGGAAAAAAATAAACCAGGCTGATATGACGTGAGGACAAAGAAAGAAGAAAAAGAAAGGAGGAAATGTCATATATGGAGACAGGAAAGGAAAGAAGGAAAGGAAGCAATGAAGGAACGATAGGCAAAAGGAGCGAAAAGAGATTAAATTAAAAAGGCATTGGGGAATATAAAGACATTAAAGAAAGAAAGAGTTGGAACTTAATTGAATAAGGAAGTAAAAAAGTCAACATTAAGAAAAAAAGTTTTAAAAATATGTTAAATTAAATATATATATAATATCAGATGAAGTCTATTCGTCCTGAGGGAAACTGGTGTTCGTCAATTGCAGTACAAAGTAGGAACAACTGCAAACAAAAGTGAAAATAGAACCTCATATAGAAAATAGAGATCATCAGTATGATGCTATGTAAACAGGCCAAAGTTTCAACTGGCTAATCGCAAGGACCAAACAAATGAGAAGTTGCATCTAAGTTCGTGAAAACAATTAAGGAAACTCATACAGGCAAGTGTATATGGTTATTTCAAAATCTTCTAAAAGTATGGCAATTTAGCATGATCATAGGTCAAATTATTTTCAGATGGTTAATTTTTGAGGACCTTACAATGTTAAAGAACATTTGTTTTCTTCAATATCTTCAATTCTCTTTATGCTAATATCAACACATCACAAGGATAAAGAGGATAAGAGGTTAGGAATAGGGGGATGTCCTATAGAATTGTACAGTACAATCTGCCAAGATTATGATATGAGGGGTTGTAATAAAGAACTACCATACATTTTGAAATATCTTGTCTGATCAAGTTTTTTAATCACAAACTAGGCTTAATGGGAGGAAGCAACATGGATACATGGGTGAGTTTGAAAATGAGGGGGTCAATAGGGAATCTTTAGAGTCCTGCCATGAGAATAGAGCTGGATGAATAACGTGCGTGTGTGTGTGTGTGTGTGTGTGTGTGTGTGTGTGTGTGTGTGTGTGTGTGTGTGTGTGTGTGTGTGTGTGTGTGTGTGTGTGTGTGTGTGTGTGTGTGTGTGTGTGTGTGTGTGTGTGTGTGTGTGTGTGTGTGTGTCATGTCAAAACGCTCACTCAGCTGCTCTCAGCTCAGTGCAGACACTCAGGGATCAGAGTGGAAACACTGCTGACATGGCAGTGTCCTCACATGCAAGACAGCAGAACATCATCTGCAGTACACACAGCAGGCCACACGATAAGAATTATGGACAGCGGGACAAAAATGTCTAGATTGTGCATCTAATCTCCATCCACTCCAGCACCGCCACCACCCAACACACCTTATCCCCCTTGTTAGTAAGAGTTATACCAACACAGGGAATTTCCAACAAAGTATTAGCCATTAGAGTAGTGACAGAGATGGAGTTCCTAACATTTATTTCCAACATCTTGGCCATGCTGTGTTTGCATAGTTGTTATGATTTTGTAAGCACAAAATTCAGATTTTAAGTTATTCAATTATTTGAAGTAAGAATGTGAGTTATACTTGTGATGAAATTCTTGCTGCAAAGAACTGGAAACACAAGGAGTACACTGGAGAGCTTCAATTGATGTCAGACACTGAAGATTTATTTGAAGATGTGGCTGGAGAATTGACACAGACATTTGTTGAGACACAGTACAGACCGAGACTCTGCCCAAACCAACTCCGAGATTCTCTTCCCCTGTCCCTGACTAAACCGTAATCAACACTATCCTACAATACACTGCAAGTCCTGTCCCTGGCAGGGTAAAATGGTCCTTTTAATGTCTGAATAAGAGATATTGTATGGTCATATCTAAGACACAGCTGTGGTTGAAGCCCAATCACAAAGAAACGGCCTGCCTTATCATTCTGGCAGAAACAGCGCCCCCTTGCCTTGGAGAGAAGAGTGAGAGAAGAGGTAAAAGCTCAATTGATTAAAGTAAAACTAATAATTTCCTATCAATATTTCTCTTTTTACCATGTCAAATTAAATCAGAGTTGTGGCCATTGCCTCTAAGCTCCTTTCATTGTTCTTGTTCTTTCTCTATTCTGGCCTTTCTTTTTGAGACCCTGACTTTTGGTGAGACATTTTAAATTTGCTTTCACGTTTACATTAGCAACATGTGTGTTCACACTAACCGTGGGTGGTGGGGTACCAGATAACAAGGTACAATTTAACAATACCTCAATTTATCATGGAGCATTTTCTGTCAGTGCTAAATCAGTAAAAAAGCTGTAACTTGATCATATTTAAGGGTCAACCATAGACATTTGTATGTGCCCCCTGGGACCTGAGGCCGGGTCATTTCTACCATTTGATACAGCAGAAGAAACTGTAAGAAAGCACATAAATGCTATGATTCAAACATAACCAAAAGAACAGGTTGTCAGCCCATAACCAAAAAATGCATTTATCATCCTTTGTAAAAAAAGAACATCATCTCACTGACTCACTTTGCATCTAATTTGCCCTTCCAGAGGGAACTAATGTTTAACCCTGTAGACCAGAGGGCCCATGGGTGCATCCTCACCCAGAGACTCCCTCTAATCAGGCTCAATTACTGCGGATAGAAACGTTCAAAGTGCGACCACCTTTGAGAGAGCCTCTGTTTTCATTCCCTCCCTCTCCCTTCTTTTTCTCCAGAGGACAATTTACTGAAAGCACTCCCTTGGCCAATGCTCGAGGGCCGCTCTAACAAGGCCCCGATTAGGGCTGGATTTGCAGCTTGCTGAGTTCATGTCAGATTGGCATAAAGAGTCCACGTGGGACCAGTGTGGGTGCAGGCCTGGGACCTGATTTGTGCACCCTCCTCGCCTGTCAGAGATAATTGTTAAATGAAAGCGAAGGGTGTCCCAAATCCTGGCAGAGAGGGAGAATCAGAGAGGTCTTTAGTCAGGGCTCAAGGTCTCTACAGGGAAAAAGTGTTGGGATCCGCAAGAGAGATTCTGCTTCAACGAGCGTTTACTGGAAGTAACACTGGTTCAATAATGTGGCTGCTATAAACACATTTTTGGAGGTTTAGCCCCTCTTGTTCAGCACATGGTTCAGGGTGAGGATGTATAAATGTGTGAGAAAAGCCAGACAGGAATTTAACAGGAGACCACTACATTTGTTCATGTACATCGGTACATCTTTACGATCCTTCTACTTTTTCACATTTCTACTTTATGATAAATATAATACACTCTTCACTTCACTCACTTATTATTATTTGACTGCTATATTTATTTTGCAAATTACAATTTTAAGTTTAGTTTTGGAGCTATTTATCTCTTTATATTATTTAATAGTTTAACATTTATTTTCTTGCTGTTTATAGTGTTTAATGTAAATTCATTCTTAGTTAGTGTCGTAAGTTAAAGTAGTTTCTATGCTTTTATTTTGAAGGCATGTTTGGGCACTGTGATTAGAGCACCTGGTGTAATTGTATATATTGGAGACAGGTAAGTGTTGGGAGCCAGAGCACTAGTAGTAGGCAAACGTTTTTTTGGGTGTTTCAAGCCACACAAAGGAAAGCCATAAGAAAGGCTTAAGGAAAAGAGATATAGGAAACCTGCTCATTGTACTTTGTTATTGGAATAAAATGCACAAATGGAGGTTCTTGTCTGGACTTGCCCTGCGTAAGATCCTCTAACTAGTGCCTCAGCGGCTGTTTTAGTTCTACAGGATTTTGGCCGCTACAATTAGATTTTTCTTTTTAAATAAATAGTTCTTACAGAACTTAACCCCAATACTGATAGACATTATGTGTAAAGGAGTATTGTCGTGCTACTTTAGAACATGAATACTTCTTCCTGTACGGGAATTTACTTCGTTTTTTTTTCCTGGGCTGCACTTGGCAAGAGGAATCTTCCTTTTTTCCAATGTCCAATACTCTCTGCATCAAACATTTAATTTCCCATACATGCTTCAACATGCAGCTATTCAGCAGGTCGGAGATGATAAATGCTGAACTAAGAGCAGCAGAAATCATCCTGTCCAAACGTGTCTCTGACCAGATCCTCTGAGTTTCTGACATGTGGCCCAGAGGCCTGAGAGAAACATGATGAGGACTTTTTTTCACAAGGAGACATCCAACCTGCACAGGCTCTCTTCATCTCTGAATTTGCTGGTTACATGACCAGCTGAACAACATTTTTCATCCACATCATCAGAGGGGTCTTGACCTATAAAAACAACGCTTAACCTGCTCATGATGAAACGTAATGTGAAAGATGGCAAGCTCTGACATCAAAAGGCAAATCTGCAATGCTTTAAATTATTTAATATTTCTCAAGAATAAGACATTAATGAAAAAACTGCATTAGAATTTTTGAAAATATAGCAGCAGCCAATGTCTTATCTCTGCAGTACCTGTTCACAAAAGTGTATGGTAGAGGAAATTGTGTTATTTTTGTTTCAGCTCAAAAGTAAAATGTTTTAAGCTATTTCGGAGAATTCTGTTTCAACTTATTAGAAAGGAGGCACCCAAAAATGTTCAGTAACTCCACTGAATGTATTCCACATGGTTACTGGTCACCTTTCAGACTGGAAAACATAAATGATAAGCTCAATAATTTCTCAAGATACATTGATCCCACAATATATTTGTCATGTCACCCCTTTTAGAGCACATTGTCATGTGTCAGTATATCTATGGTCAGCAGTCCATGAGTTGAGTGGTGATTTCCCACTTAACTCCTCGCTGATTCATTTGAATTACTTTTCATCCTATGCAATATTTCATTTAAAAAATATATTTGATAAATGGACAAATTATAATACAAACTTGTAGGCAACAGCATTCAACTGTATATAGAGTAGTGAAAGCTTGCTCTACCTTGAGCAGCAACAACAGAAAATAATAATGCACCACAAAAATGTCCAACAATAAAATAAATAAATCACAGGGGACAGTTTTACTGCAAAATGACTTCCAAGCCTCAAGTTGTGCACAGTGCGTGGCCCAAGTCCCTTAGTGCTTAAAGTGTCACCTGGGAATAAAGGGCCCCGAGGACCCAAATACCCCCTTGGAAGTTGGTACATGTTTTTATTTTTTATTTTATTAGTTGTGATGAAGATATTTGAACACCAGGGGGCGACAAACTCCACAAAGGGAGACCAGAGATGGAGGGAGCTGTTCTCCACACACACACACACACACACACACACACACACACACACACACACACACACACACACACACACACACACACACACACACACACACACACACACACACACACACACACCACACCCACACACACACACACACACACACACACACACACACACACACACACACACAACTCTGTGTTAATACAGCACACTAATTATACAGAAGTCGGTCATTTAAAAAAAAAACGTTGAGTTTAGAATTTCAACTCTCAACATGACCAAATCAGACTGCAGCTTCATCCTCGTTATCATTCATGGAGAATCGTCTAATCATTGGTGACACCATTTGCATTTAAAGCTTTAAGCTGCAGACATAAAATCGCAGTTATTATTGATAAGATTTTAACAACAAAGAAAATAAAGAGATAAGTGAAGCACCAAGTTGGCTTATTTAGCTAATTTACCTCTGGAAAGACATGCGTAAAAGACAGTGCTGCAACAATTGGCTCGGGCAATAATAAGCCATAAATGCATTAAATCTCAGCCTGAATTCACAAATGCAGTTCAGTAATGCTCCATGTACCCATCCAAAGAGAGAGAGAGTCCACCATCGCTACACACCCCCTCCTTCCGCCCCCTCCACTCACAGAAACGGAATTAAAAAATCTTTAATATCTTTCCAGCAACGAGCCTCCATTGCTGCAGCACACACACACACACACACACACACACACACACACACACACACACACACACACACACACACACACACACACACACACACACACACACACACACACACACACACACACACACACACACACACACACACACACACACACACACACACACACACACACACACACACACACACACACACACACACACACACACACACACACACAGTGGGCCCTTTAAACACGAAGAAGGAGGAAAAACTAGCCTGCAGAATTAAGAGCATCTTCTCCACACTGACATTACTCATCATCCTACAAAAAGGAGGGGAGAGAGGCTGTAACCTGAATGTATTGAATGCATAGCGCCGCTGACATCGTGACAGCACCAGCTCTGTCTGTGGATCTGTGCAACTCGCTCTCCTGATTGTGTAATATCTTCTTTTTTTTCTCCTCTGCTTCTTCCTGCAAGCGGCCAAAGCTGCATCCGAGAGGAGAGACAGAAGAAGGAAGAAGAAGAAGAAGAAGAAGAAGAAGAAGAAGAGGAGGAAGAGGAGGAGGGGAACACAGGGGGGATCGGAACATTCATCCGTATTTATTTTTCTTCCTATTACATGGCGCAAGGGCTATACAAACGGGACCTTCCTGGGTGTGATACTGCCACGGTGAATTTGGATACTCAGGCGGCAGCAGCAGCAGCAGCGGCGGCGGCGGCAGTATCCTCCTCTAAACACGGAAGAAGCATCCTCAGCTGCAGCGGCGCCCACACCGACTCCTCGTCCTCCCTCTGCCGGCTCTATGTCGAGTGATGGTCGGCTTGCCTTGCTGGATGCTCCCCGCTCTCTCCGGATCGTCGACGACCGAACCTCCTCTGACCGCAGACCCCCATTTTCGGCGGAAACCTTCCCAGAGCTATAGGGCTACATATGGAAACTGGGGATCAAAATTTTAGGAAAAAGATCAAATCTACGTGGTTATTTTTTTTAGGTTTTTATCGGTTTCTAGGTGGGGGTTTTTGTGTGTGTTTTTTTAAAAAGCCAGCTAATTAATTAATTAATTAATTAATTAATTTGTTGAGCCTTGATTTGCTCATTCCACCGTGTGAAGGGTTGTAAGAAGTCAACGTGATATTTTCTTTGAACCCCACAATAGGTCGTTATAAAACACCCTGGGAATCGCTTTTATTTCCCCTCGAAAGGACTTGAATCTACCCATTTGTTTGCTCTCTTTTGTTTCCACTAATATGATAGATTTCCCTGCCGTCCTTCGTTTCCCTCCCCACTTTATTATCTCGTTGATTTACCCCCTTTTTGACGAACAAAACACATTAGAATAATAATATTATTACTAATTGTTAAGGTAGCTTTGGATTTAGTTGTACTTCTTAATTCTAAATGTTATAACCTCTGACTGTAACTCACTGTAACAGACATATTGAACTGTTGTACTGTAAGTCTGCCATTACTCTAACCCCCTCCAACCATCTCTGTACTCTATTCGAGCTCAAGTTAATTCAGCTCGGTGCTCAGTTGTAACCTTTTAAAGTACAGAAACAGGATTTTCTTTCTTTTCTTGTGCAGGCCTGCAGAGAATAAACCTCAGTTTGGTTTGTCTCACTTCCATGTTTAGGCTGGGCCACTATAAGCTTTAGGAGATAATTAATCCTTTAAAGCTCAGTGTTATTCTCCATAGATCTGCAGCTGTAGGCCTGCTGAGGTGCTGTCATCCTCTGCATACCTACTTTTTTAATCTAATATAAGGTGTAAAAGTAAGAACAAATAGAGAGGAGAGACATCACTGCCTCTTCCTCTTCACCCCCCTAAACCTCCATCCTCCTCCGTTTTTCTCTTGTTTTGGTCCTCACCCAAACGCAACCATAAGGTTCCTACCGCATCCTCCTCCTCCTTCTTCCCTCTCCTTCCGCTCGAGTATATCCCGTTTTTTCGGTTTGGTTTGGTCCCGCAAATTTTCAAATATTTACTTCCTGTACATCAAGAGGAAAGGGGGTCCCCCTTTCATGGAATGCGGAAACATGGGTCTGTTCGACCGCGGAGTCCAGATGCTGCTGACCACGGTGGGAGCCTTCGCGGCCTTCAGCCTCATGACCATCGCGGTCGGCACGGACTACTGGCTGTACTCCCGCGGCGTATGCAGGCCCAAGTCCATGAGCGAGAACGAGACCAGCAAGAAGAACGAGGAGGTGATGACCCACTCGGGTCTGTGGAGGACGTGCTGCTTGGAAGGTAAGAGGAAAGACTCTTTGCTGCTTCCTAAAAAACCTTCCCAACATGGTTCCACCTGTGGTTTTGAAGCTGTCTCTGACAGATCACAACACACATTTTTATTGCAGGATGTAAAGCTCTTCTGTGCCTGTTCCTCTAATGCCTCTTGGAGTTTAAAGGTCCCATGTCATGCTTTTCTGGTTATTACCCGTCCCCTTGTGTGTTATGTAGCTTTTTATGCATGTCAACGGTCTGCAGAGTCACAAACCCTCAAAGTACACCCTGTAGCGAGTAAAACTCGAACACAGAAAATACCTGTCTATGCTGACCCAGAACGCCTCGTTGGAGATTTCTCTTTTTCTCCCTGGGTACAGTGACGTATATGGGTATAGTGACGTAACGTAAGGACCAATCCGCGGAGCCGTTACGGTACGTCCGCGGAGCCGTTACGTTAAGTCCGTGGACCAATCCGCAGACTTCCTCACACACACTCAATCTTTTCTCAGCTGCAGCTCCGCCGATTTCTCCGCCTGAGACGGCGGAAAGCGGAGAGGCTGTGAGTCTGTGTGTGAGCACACACACACATATGTGAGCACACACACAAACTCCAAGCGTGTGTGTGTGTGTGCTCGGGCTGGTTTCGGGCTGGGTTTCGTTGTGTCTCGCTGTCTCGCAGACGGCCACTTGGCTCACAGGGAGGGGGGGCAGGAGCTCCAACAAGCCGTTTAGGACAGAGATGCTATACTATACAGAGATGTTGTTTGAGAAACCAATGTGAGTTTGGAAAATTGCACAATATAAATCTATTCTAGTATACCTCAACAATGGAATTATGAACAGTAGAAATGGCCATGACATCATGGGACCTTTAAGGACTCCAACGTCTATGTTAGTTTCCCAACATGAAATGCACAGTACAAAACTGGTGATACTCCCAAAATCCCAAGAAATAGGTTCCAAGGTTTCTGTTTTAGGATTGGGGTCAAAAGGTTAAGACGACAAAAATTAGCAAAGTTCTGTGCTTTTTCAACACACACAAACATTACTTTTTTGGTTGAAATTATACTTACCTACAACCTGTCGCAAGGTTGTTCCAGATAAACATTGCTTCATCCAAAAACAATTCAAGGGAAGCGAAACTTGGACAAGCACATTTTTAGCGCTCAAAAGGACAGAAAAAGGTGGCTTTATAACACAACATATTAAAGGTGTAGGCAGGGTGAAGCGGTTTTATGTTTTCATAAGGCATCTCAAAGGGTTGCGAGATCATTCTGAGTAGTGGCTACATTATTTTACCTATTGGAAAGAAAATAAATCATAAATCTGCTGCCAAAATGTTTTCAAAATATCTTCTCTCTACATGTTTCTCTTTTTTCCAGCAAAGTACTGAAGAGTTTTACATACAAACCTACTTTATGTTGAAGTGAAACATGCTGAGACACATGCTGTGCTTCTTTGTAAGGGGTGCACAAGACAAAAAAAAACTTGGATATCGACCATCAAAACACTTAAATCCCGACTAATATAGCTCTGGGAGCGTGTTCAGCTCCTGCAGGCAGGTGAAGCAGGTTTGTGGTTGCACCCTGAAGCTGTTGCATAAAAGCCTCCCACACCACTCTGAAACAGTTCCTCTAGTCAGACACTAGATTTTAAATAATGAAATAATGACATATTCAGGAGCTGTATTTAGAGAGGAAGCTTCATCATATATCAGCCTGATATATGGACAAACCAATACACTGGTCTAACCTTAATTAAGGGACGCAGCAGGGGTTCTGTCCAGTTAAAGAGGATGTGACAGAGCAGTTTGTGCAGGGTGTTTTTTTACATGATGATGCCCCAGAAGTAAATGCATGGTAGCAGAGACCAATGGTGGCTGTGCTCAACGCTGCTTGTCGTTTGACCTTTGACCTGAGATGTCAAACACGTCCTGAGAGCAGGTTTTCATACGACCTCCCACACCTGCCCCGTAAGACAGAGGCGGCGTGCTCCTTGTCCCAGTGGAGGCATTTGGGTGCTGACTGGGGAGTGTGGCACTGTGACCTTGTGAAGGCACAGAGCGTTACAAATCTGCTCATCTTCTTAGCTGTAAGATCCTCAAAAGCCTTCATGCTCCTCTGGCTCCTCTGATAAGAAGGAAGACTCTTTTACACATTCTGTTCAAAGATTGATAACTAGTTTGAAGTCTAGTTAAATCAATATTTTTACCATCATAATTTATAAAATTACACTTTGCAAAGACTTACTTTGGCTTTATGAAGCTTCGTGGTGAGCTTTAGCTTGTTGTTTATCAGTTTGACCCACAATTTACTGTTTTGATTCCCTCCCAACCCTCGTATGTGTGTCGTTGGATAGAGGCTTGCCACCATGTGTGTTGATGGATGAGTGAGAAGCTCACTGTAACATGCTGTGGATCAAATATATTATCATCATTTACCAATTGGTTGAATGAGAAACAAAGGTTATTGGTATCGGGTATTTCATTTGTATTCACCTGAATTCCTGATCACAGCGTTTACACCTCAGCTGTTTCTGACACGTTTTTTTTTTGTTTTACCAGAAAGAGTGAGTGTGTTTCTGAGGTCTCACAAAGTGTTTCTTGTGTGGATATATTTAAGAGATAACGCTGCTCTACTGTTCTTACTGTGCCTGCATTAATGCACATGGGATTAATCACAGCTGGAGTGTAATTGTGACACTGACTGGCCTTTATCCCTGCCAGGCCATTATTTAATTGGCAAACCAAACTGCATAGAGTCAAGTCGAGATCAAACCACCACACTTTTGGCACGTTGTGTGTGTGTTGCTTTTGTATCGGCACAATGAGCCTCTCCCTTTGAATCAGAGATCAAAATGGCAGGAAATAAATCCAGATTATTCATTCTCGATTTATGAACGATCCCCGGCCCAGAAGAGGCAAGGGAGTGGAAATAAAGGGGGCAAGGGCATTTACTTAACAGGGTCAGATTCATTTAAATTCTAATTCAAATCACTTCCTTCTCAGGAAATTGGGTCTTAAAAAGTGAGAACTTTTAATTTTAGGTAGTTTGTAAAAATTGAAAAATAGAAAACTACAGAGCAGATGCAGCTGCAGAGAGATAAGAAGCCTGCAAATCAAGACTATCAGAAGGAGTGAAGTTTAACATTTCAGATGTTAATAAGGCTCCGGTTTGCAGCTCGGCTCAATTAATTCAAAGTGCCAAGATGACTAGTATTCATCTTTCCCCCAGCTCTTCTTAAACCATGCATTACTGGGGATCAGGCAGCAACTGATAGCTAAAGTCGCAGCACAAAACACAGACTGTGTGTTTGGCAGCGCAAGCCCACACATCCTGCTCACAGAGTGGACACAGGTGGGCGATGGTTTGTGTTTGTATAACCAGCTACTGGAGAGGAGAACCTGTGAACAAGCAAAATGGGAATACCCACACTGGGTGCTTCAACACCTCGACCTCTGCTTCGCTCACTGCTTGTCAGAAAACACAATAATCTCACTCCTGGAGAAAGAAAAGATTGTCTTTCTATTGCAACAGCTTAGGGTTGGGATTCAGAAGCGAAATATGTTTGTGTGTAATGCACTGAGTCTATCCTACGAGAAATAGTATCTGGACTAATCCTGGTCATTCTTGGATCAGAAGCAGAAAATATGTGAATTTGCTAGACTCTGTCATTAATGATCACTGGCCAGAGAGAGACCAGTGAAGAAACATTTATGTAACAGTTTCTCCTTTTAGCAGGTGTTTTGTTAATGTTACTCTGCTGTTTTACCCTTTTATTTCACCAAAATGAGCACATACACAGCGTTGAAATTCTGTTGCTGGGAAATTTGGAGATCTAGGAAGAATCAGTAGTTGCAGCTCAAGGTCACCTACATTTGTTTTCAATGTCCTGAAGTTTGAAACCGATAATTTAGTGTCCTAATATATTATTTTTAATGTGTGACAACTTTGAATGTCAGTTGGAGGTCTACTTTTATTTGTTCTACGTTGGTTTACGTCCACATTTTGTTATCAGTATCAGTTTTGTAAACTTGTTTGGGTCCACATTGTAGCTAGCCCGCAGTTGTTACTATTTTAATGGAATGTGCCTCGGCTTTTGATGTTGTAGACCAAGTGTGTGCAATTCAGTCTGACAGTATTTAAAGTTCAGTGATTGTAGTTCATAGAGAGATTTAGCCCTAAAATTGTGTGTTGTGTATGAATTGGGCCCTGGAGCCGACGCTCACTCGTCCTCTCTGGGATGTCTGTAAGAACAGCCACTGTGCCCCCTTGTTCTCTTAGCCAGGTGTAGCGCTCTGCGTTTGCTGCTAATCTGAGGCATTCGTCTTCATTACAGCGCCGCCCTCAGGCTCCACTGTGGAGGAGACAGTGAGAGGCAAGGAGGTGTTGGGGAGGAATGGTGGACCCTGTGATGAAGGAGGGCCACCATGGTGTGATGTTTGCCTTTTATTACCTGTTATATAAAGTCTCTTAAGGTTCATCATTCAATGTGTTTGTTCTTCTTCCCTCGCAAAATCACCTCAACTACATTATGTGAAATGCAACGTACTTCATGTCCACTGTGATCATGATACCTATTTTCTAATAATATATAGGATTGCAAGTTCTGATTAAATTCCTTATCCATCTGCTGTTTACTTATATGTATTATTATTCATCTAAATAATCTTTTAATCTTTAAAATATCTGAAAATGGTCTCCTACAGCCAAAATCGTTACGTCTCAAAGCAGTCCAAAGTTTACCATCACAGAAGACAAAGAAAAGCATAAATATGTCCTATTCTAGAATATATAAATGGAATTCATGCTTAAACAACATCACAGCTATGCTAACAGCTCTGTGAAGCCGTTCACTTTGAGCGCACGATATCAGTCGAAAGAAACAAATGCATTTGCATTTTTATCAACTTAGAGCATTTTCAATCAGCTAAACTTATGTTCAGACAATAAGATGAAACTGTTCAGACATATTTGAGTGATTCAGTACTCCAAAATCTAGTAGACAATTATGATCTCATGAATGTACTGAACGTTGGAGCCACGGCGAGTTATTCCTTTACAATCCAAACTGTTCTTCCCCCAACAATGATTATAGAAAAATGTGCTTTCCTTTTATTGAATCTAAAATGGCTACCACATTTCAGTATGGCCTCCCACTGCTGCTGCCAATCACCACAGACCACAGTTCACACATAACGCCTCAGGATTTTATGTATAGGCTCGTGGGAGTATCAATGTAGTGTATATTCATGCATGTGAAAACACATGTGGGAGTATGTTGTGTGTGTGCTTTTGTGTACTTTTACATGATGTTTGTGTATTGTGTAGAGCAGGATGAGAGGCAGGCCTGAGATAAAAGCAGATAGCAGAGCAGCGCGGAAGAGAAGAGCTGGATTAGTCTCATAGTCCAATCAGATAAGGATTACACCGCTGGAGTATGCCCACCCAGGCTAATGTACCAGCCCCTAAAGTAGCATTACACCGTATTATGACACACGATCCACTGTACATCCAGCTGCATGGGCCGGCTTACAGTTAGTCACAAGTTCAGAGTGGATGGACAGTAGGGCTGTACTGAATAATTTAAAGCTTCCTTTATAACGGTGGCATTCAAATTCTAAATCAACATTCAAATTATATGCAGCTTTTTGCACGTCTATTCATTTTGTTTAAACGTGGTATTTCTGGAGATAGGTAAAGATAAAGCTTCACTAATATTAGAATTACATTCCAGTGGTGACTGCGAGGATTGTTCTAACTCCTTTAATCCCACGACTCACGTCATACAAATTGAGGAATTTGTTTGAGGATTAAACATTTTTTTATATTGATGACGTCATAAAATAAGATGATTGCCATTTAAAGCTTCATACAAAAACTTTAATAAAATCTTTAAACGTTAAAAACAACCTTAAAGAAAAACTAAAGTAAGGGGCCTCGCCGCCACTTGTTGGAGTAGAAACCGAGCCTCCGTCAGGATGCTATCACTACTCCCCCCTCAGCTGATAGCAGCTAAAGTGACTGAGCTCCATTGCTCTGCACTGTCACTCTGCCCTGCAGCGGGCGATGGATGGGATTCATTTTGCCCTCCGCTGAGACTGCAGACAGTCACTACCAAACACAAGTGTTATATTGGTCTCAATGTCGCCCTCTCTATTGCCCACTAACGCCAAATTACAGGCCAGGCAATACCGGATGAGGCTGAGCCTGAAGTGGTTGGAGAACTCTGGGCCTTCAGTTGTATTACTGTCCGGGTTAACATTTGTTATAATTCTCCAGTTACACGGACATGCATCAACAAACGCTGGTACCTGGGTATCAGTGTAGAGTTCATTGATTGTGTTGTAAGTGCAGCCTCAGGTCTGTTTAGGTTTGTGCTGTTTTACCACAGGAAACCAAACTTTCATTGAAAAAATAATCTGTCTATAATGATAAATGGACTGCACCTATAAAGCGCTCTTCCTGTCTTAGTGACAACTCAGAGTGCTTTGCATATACAACTCAAGCATTCATACATTCATTCAGAGACTGAGGCTGCCATTCAAGGAAACTAGCATTCACACTCACACTGCAAGGGAGCCGTTTGGGGTTAAGTATCTTGCCCAAGGACACATCAAGATGTTGACTGCACAGGCTGGGGATCGAACTACCGATCTTTCGATTGGAGGATGACCATACCTTCTGGGCCAACAGTATTGTATGTTGATATATTCACAGTAAGTGTTTAATGACATACTGAGGGTGATGTCTCATTATTTACGTCGTTACATTTGGAAAATCATTATTTGCAGGGGACCAAAAGCAGTTAAAAGACACTGCCATAACCTGACAGAGCCAGAAGGAGCTGGATTGTTGAACATTAACAAAACCATTATGGAATTATATCAAACTTGAAGTCAATAGAGGTTTAAAGTAAACACATCGATACATGATTATGATCCCGCCCCCTTTAAATTAATAATCATGTCTTGGTGGAGCGGCGTTCAGCTGTCCTGAGCGAGTCTGAGATGAGATGGACAGTAGACGCGGATGTGATGGCATGGTAATTGGTTTCGTGTATGATTAATGGCTCAGATGGCTCTGGTCGATGGGAGAGTGGCTGTAAACTTTGGTCGCACTCTCCCATAAATGCTGTCACCCGCTGAGCATGGAGACCCTACCTCTTACCCCTCACAGTAGAGTAAGAGCCTCAGCTATAAATTAGAAAAAAATAAAAGCATTAAAAGTGGGGACATGCGTCAAAGAGGAGTAGCGTTTCACTTACTACATAATAATTATCCCCTCTGACCCCTGACACATCATTTTCATAACAGCCAACAGCACTGCTTGTGTGTGTGTGTGTGTGTGTGTGTGTGTGTGTGTGTGTGTGTGTGTGTGTGTGTGTGTGTGTGTGTGTGTGTGTGTGTGTGTGTGTGTGTGTGTGTGTGTGTGTGTGTGTGTGTGTGTGTGTGTGTGTGTGTGTGTGTGTGTGTGCGTGTGTGCGTGTGTGTGTGTGTGTGTGTGTGTGTGTGTGAGTGTGTGTGCGCGCATGCATGCATGCGTGTGTGTGTGTGTGTGTTTGTGGCTATAGCCTTGATTTACAAATGTTATTTTTAGCTGCTGTTGGTCCTGTTGGGTGGGGTCTATCTTTATCCTTCATGACCAGAGAACAAATCAATACCAAACCCACCCTGGGCTAGTCTTTGTGTAAGCACACTGTGTGGCACCACAGCTCACCAGACCATGATACAACAGACAGTTCACTGCCTGTGTGCACAAGCATTTCCAATGTTGTCAAACTCCTGTAACTCCACTTATTAACATTTAAAAACAGGATAGGATATCACACCTAAACTCACTCACACTTGTTGGCTTGGAAGTCTGCTCTCTGAAAGCAAGCAATGTTTGCAGATAAAAAAAGCTTGTCAACAGCATCAAGCAACTCCAATTTCTGACCAACTATGGCAGAAATCTGACGGTTTGGAACAAAAAAAGAAAATGTTGCTTTCATTTATTTTGTTACATATTTTGGGTAGTTTGAATAGGTACATTTCCATCAACCATAGTACGTAATGAAAAGGATATTAGGGGTTTTAACAATCCAATACCTAAACAAACAAAACAATTTCTCATTGTTGTGGATTTGAGAAGTGCAAACGTACAGGTTTTTATTATATTCAATTTAAATGGGAGAACCAACAATACATTTGACGAGACAACCTTGGGCCATGGGGAATTATAATACGTTTTTTTAGTGTCGAAGATTTTATAAACAAAAAGCCTAATTGAAAATATTTGTCACATTAGTTGACGATATAAACAACCAATGATAAACTGACATGTAAACTGACGAAGCTTTATAAGCCACTGCAATGCTCAGGTCAGAAGTCAACAGCAAAAGCTAGTGTATCCACTCTGGGTTTTCATACTCCACAAGCAGATTCTCCGCTGCTGTTTATCAAACTAATGTTGTTCCCTTGAAAATGTAAAGTTTCCATATTAAAGTGGCTTGAATAACCACTTGATTTTCAGTGAGATTGCACTTTGATTACATAGAATTGATCCTCTTACAATGAAAGTGTAATTACCAGCAGGCCAATCTCTGATTCCATCGCAGCAGAGCTCCTCTCCGTTCCACTCCACTGGCTGTATCCTTAAGCTGTAGAAACATCCCGAAGAGACCCTGTATTAAATGATAATTAACTGCAGATACAATCCATTCATTTTAAAAGGAAGGTGCGAGTCACCTTCTTCTTTTTTTCCTGCCATGGCATGGAGAAAGTACAACAATCTGCCTTTAGATTAATTGGTAGTGTCCATGGCGCAGTTCATTTTCAATTTATTACACCGTATTTGCTTTGTGTCAGAACGCAGCCTAAACACACTGCATCATCTCAGAGTTGGATGAAGGAACAGGAGAAGAGTTAGGAGTCTGTTTGGTGGCTTTAAACCATCTGAATGTACCACCGCCTGCTGATAATGGCCCTAATGCTAATGATAATAATAATAATAATAACACTAATGATTGTTTGAAAGATATATCAAGGCTAAGGAGTACCTTAACTCTAATTTATTCTCTCTTCTTTTTAACCTTCTGGTGAGACAAAACAATGTAGTTAAGACGTTGATTAATTGAGAAAATAATCAGTGCTTTAATCAGCAGAAAATAACAGTTTCTGTCATCCCAAGTCAAAACCTCAAGGCATAAACCACATACAGCAGAAGTGTAATTTTTTTTGCCATGAAATGTGACCTTTGCTGTGATTAATTATTATTTTCACATTGTTGATTGTATATACATCAGATAGAATAGCTTCTGTGACGCAGTAGCTGAATAGTAACAATGAACAGAGCTGAAGAGAAGCGACAGAGATGTTCCCTCCTATGCAAAGCCCTTTTAGCACCCAGTGGGAGAGCTGCTGATGGCTGATGGCTCCTATAGCGAAGCTGGGGGTTACTATGAGGGGCCGGGTGCAGGACGGAGGAGGAGGCTCAAGGTAGCGGCAGAAGGGAAGCGTCTGAGCATGACAGATTGAGAAGAGAGCAAAGGGCAAATATAGAGGGCAAGGAGGAAGTAAACAGATAGCTTGATGTACTTCTGCAGTGAAGTGAAACAGCTGGTCTGAGAGGATGAAGGTGATCCAGTCCAGATGGCTGAGCAGGTGTGTCTGCATTTAAAGTGTATACTCAAGGCTTTATGGTGCATTTACAGATCAGATGTTTGATTTGTTTTCTGTGCAACAATGCAAAGAAACTAGACAGCATTGTGATTTCAGACAGAGATGTTCTGATTGAGTTACAGTTTAGGAGTCTGAGACTGTAACAGGTTTTGATTTGCTCCTCTCACCTGTGGCCTCTTCCCTTAGCTTTCTATCAAATACAAAAATAACTTTTTTAAAATAATTTTGTTCATAAACCAAAGTATTGGAGTATTGGGCATCCATAGTTGTGGAGATATTTCAGGACGGACGTGGAAGACAGACTCAGCATCCTTAGCCATTACTGTTTTGCACTACACATGTGTTTATATATTTTCCTTTCACTTCCATATTTACATTTCCGGACTGATTTTGGTCAAAAAATACATTTGAAAAAAATAAACCAGGTTTGGTGTCTTCAGAGCTATGGCACGTCCTTTGGCGTCCATGTTGAAAGGCCTTTGTGACTGCCTGTCCTCTCTTGAGGACATCAGAGCTGCCTGTCAGTGTGACGCTGCTCAGATGGTCATGTTTACTGCACTCCAGAGTGAGTATTTACTGCAGTCAACAGGGCTGGCAGACCCCACTGTCACAGCAAATGGTGCTGTTGGGAAAACAAACAGTTGTAATGAGACTGTATCTGTCAATTGAGACTGCTGAAAAGCACAAGAGAGTGAGAAAGAGATGAAAGGTTGTCACATGATGACTTCTTTGAAATGGTAAAGTTTATTTTATTTTGGTGAACCTTGGGTAGATTTTAAACAACTGAACTTCACAACCATTTATATCTAACAATTGTTTTAAAGGGGCCTAACTTGAATTGATTTGGAAACTGTTTGTTCTATCACTCACATGTCTTGCTGGAGCAGCTTGACAGAGTGAGCTGGGTGCTTAACCTGAAGCATGATGATTTAATAGGCTTCCTACTGGAAATGATGTAAACCTGGTGTCTGGGAAAGGCTGACACTCGATTATTCATGTCTGTGAAGGTGCGTACTGTGACTCTTAGACAAAGCATTCGGCAAACTGCTGACTAAACTGCTGATATTTTGCCGGGATAAAAGAGACAACGCCACGCTAATCTGCGGATCAGAGCGAATCAGGGAATTTGTCAAAATGAAGTCGCCGCTGTTATCATCGCTACATCCTGATGTAGGCGAGGATAAGGTGTTGCTAAGTCCACTGAGGAGGATGATGTAATTTCCAGGCGAGCATGCTGCCTCTCTCCTCCCCCTCTCTTCTGTCCTCTATGTGTGCACGTGTGTGTGTGTGTGTGTGTGTGTGTGTGTGTGTGTGTGTGTGTGTGTGTGTGTGTGTGTGTGTGTGTGTGTGTGTGCCTGTGTTTTTCGAAGAGCAGTAAGGAACAGGATGAATTTTTAATGAGCAGCAGCGTGGCTTCCCTTTGCTCTCTCAGATCGCTTTCCAGGACAGGGAGTCTCTCATGATCATAGCAGCATGCACACAGGCAGCTCTGGGTGAGAACACACACACATACACACACTAACACACATGTATGAAGACATTTTCACCCGGAAATGACTGCAGATGTGAACCACACATGCATGCTTTTTCTCTTTCCTCTCAGCAGTGTAGGCTCTGACTCACAGTTGTGTGTCTGTAATTGGTGTGTGTGTGTGTGTGTGTGTGTGTGTGTGTGTGTGTGTGTGTGTGTGTGTGTGTGTGTGTGTGTGTGTGTGTGTGTGTGTGTGTGTGTGTGTGTGTGTGTGTGTGTGTGTGTGTGTGTGTGTGTGTGTGTGTGTGTGTGTGTGTGTGTGTCTTTAATATGTCATGCCGTGACAGGCCGACGCTGTGTCGGTCTTTAGGATGACTGCATGAACGAGTTGTGAAAATGAATCTTGTATTTACCCACAGTGCTCTTCATACTGCCCGCTCCGGGGGGCAGCTCGGCCACAGAAGTCAGAACACAACTTGTATTAAAGGCTGTGAAATGAAATAAAACAGAATATGACAAACTACATGGCTTCCCCTCCCAATACACATGTCTGCATTGATTACTGGACAACATCTAATCATCTTTGCCCTTCACGACGCCATGCCAGTTTGAGTTAAGACAATAAGACAGAAAGAATTAGCAAAACAGTCTGTATAAATACGAGAAATTTGAAAAAATCACATAATTTTCTTTTAAGACCAACATATAACATTCATAACACCTCCTTATGTAAAGATTTTTCTCGACACCAGCCTCTAAAATACTTCAGTGCTATTTTTTTTATTATACAAACAGCCAATAGTATTGCCCTGATGAATAACAGTATAAATTCAACAAAAATAGTATTCAAATCAGAGAATACAAAAATGTATTTGTCCTTTTTGGGACACCCTTAAGCAATTTCTTTAAATTGAAGTTCTGCAGATACAGTTTGAGTGACGCTCAAAATAAGGAGTGATATGTATTGGTCATGTGTGACATGTTTTGTCTAATAACAATAATGTCACGATAGTGTTGATCATGCTGGCTTACTCAAAGAAACACAACTCTGATAAAACACCTACTCATAAAGTTGTTACAGCATTATTTAGTATGAGTAGTGTAAATCCAGCCAACACAAAGCAACATGTGCATCCTTCTGTTTTTGTGCAGACGATTGATGCAAGTCAAATATTAAAGGGCCCATGTCATGCTTTTCCGGTTATTACCCGTCCCATTGTGTGTTATGAAGGTTTTTCTGCATGTAAACGGTCTGCAGAGTCAAAAACCCTCAAAGTACACCCTGTAGCGAGTAAAACTCTAACACAGAAAATACCTGTCTATGCTGCCCCATAACGCCTCGTTGGAGATTTCTCATTTTCCATTGTTTACTTCCTGGGTTCTGTGACGTGTGAATACCCAGAGGATATGTACAGCGTAGGGCACTGAAGAACGATGCTGTTTCTACTTTGTTTGGATCAGCGGGAGATTCGGGTACACAACCTGTAAGTATTCATTGCTGTTTGTGTATTTATGATGTTTTAAAACAAACAAGGTATCTACCACGACTGTTTAAATGGGTAAACGTTTTTTGGGCTACTAAGTTGGGTCCGCGGAGAAATGCTCTCCCCAGACCCATGCTCACAGCGTTATAAAACTTTTTCTTACTCAATATCAAGCCACACTTATTGTTTTTACTTCGGCTGTGAGTATTTGTGTGTGCTCAGGATGAGTTTAGCTTGTTCTCGCTGTATCGCCGACCCGGAAGCTTGTCTGCTCCTCGCAGCAGATCGCAGCAACGAGCCTCTCAACTTCCCGACCAATCAGAGCACACTGGGCTCACAGGGAGGGGGGGGGGGGGGCAGGAGCTCCAACAAGCCGTTTAGGACAGAGAGTGAATACACATACTATACAGAGATGCTGTATGAGAAACCAATGTGAGTTTGGAAAATTGCACAGTATAAATCTATTTTAGTAGACCTAAACAATGGAATTATATTCAGTAGAAATTGCCATGACATGCATGGGACCTTTAAGATTAGTCCTAACTACAAGGAAATAATTTGGAAATAACAAACATGTCAGCCTCCTAGCGACAATATTTCCCACTCAAACTTCAAAAGTGTTGACAAACTGTTTGCACCCATTCTGCCAGTTACTCCAAAATATATTCCATAATTCCCACTAAAGTAGCTCGTTTAGACTATATCAATTACAATAAAACTAGACTTGTAAAAGGAGCATCTCTGTGCGGTGCTTGAACCCCCGTTTTCCTGTTCTTCCTATTCTGAGCTTGTTTTTTGAGTGAATAAGAACCCTAAATCCCAACATTGCACAGTAGTTTTGGTTTTTGTCTTGTAAGTAGAATAAAGTCATGTTTGCAGTTAGTCGACTAAAACAGTGACCTTGCTTATTGACTCTTCATCTACAAGATTGTCTTCGTTTAGGCCTTTTGATTAACCTGTCATACTGCATACATTCCTTTAAATCAACTATCACCAATGCTGTACATACAGTATGTGCCCTTGAAAGGTCACTAGACAAAATGGACATTTGCTGATCGCTGTACATACTTCATTTCTCTTAATTAACTATATGAAGTCAGAGAAGCTCTTCAAATGTGATACTCGAACAGCAAATGTAGGTTATACTTCTCCAAACGTCAGAAATGGGCAATACGCAGAGAGATGGGCTTGTCACCACTAACCACATACAGGCTTAATTAAAATGATTACCCAATAGAATTAAGTGAGGATCACACGGCTTCTCATCTCCTCTTACCGGACCCCCCTTCTTTTTTCAGGGGCCATGATATTACATTTCCACAGAAGCTACATGGGAGTTTAACTGAGGAGAAAGACACAGGAAAGGATGGGAGGAGGAATGAAAAAAGGCAGGGAAGAATTGGCGGGGAAAAAACTGTGTTCAAGAGGACACTTGTCTAATATGAGAGGAAGGGAGGGGCGAGTGTATGGGTGGGTGGGGGGGTAGCACAGACACACAAACATACCCAGCAGCATTTACATAGATGTAATGAAACAGGGAAATGGATGAATGCATGCCTCCATCCATCTAGCCATCTTGCGTGCCCTCCCTTTGCTGCCTTCCCCTTAAACTCCCCCTTCTTTCCTTCTCCCAGCATGCCGCGCTGCTCGCCGCTGCAGCAGGGCAAGAGATGACATGTGGACACTCAGTGAATTGCCAATCGCCACCGAAAGAGAGAGGGGAGAGAGAGAGAGAGAGAGAGAGAGAGAGAGAGAGAGAGAGAGAGAGAGAGAGAGAGAGAGAGAGAGAGACTAAGGGGAGGCGGTTTGACGCATCCAGACTGCATCCATTGGCTTTTTTTTTCCTACATTAAAGATTAGAAAAAAAGAACTGCAGAGAAGCACTACACTGAATACTGGATGTATGCCCCCCACCGCCTCCCCTATTCAAGTCTCTCCCTCCTCACCCCTTTGCTTCTCTGACCCTGTCTCACGCGCTACCTCACCCTCTCCCTCCCTCTCTCTTTCTCTCTCCCTCACATACTTTCAGCTCAGGAAGAGAAATCAATAGCCACAAATTAATCATTCTGCCTTGGGCAGTCCGAAGGAGGAGGTGGGGAGGTGAGCGGGGGGGGGGGGGGGCGCCAGAGAGCACGTTGTTTAGAGAGCAACAGAAAGGTATTAAGAGGGATTTCTCAGGACATTAAACATTTGGGGATTTTGGGACAGTGTGAACACCAACGCCTATTATAAAAAGTGAGAGAAATGCTGCCATAGCTGTGAAACTAATGTTACAACTAAAGCTGTGAACTGGAGTTATGGGGGCATTTACCTGCAGAAGAATTTCCATTGTGAAGGTTTATTTAACTTTACTTAATGTAACATAAATAAATGTTTCTTGAATTTACTGACATTATTGCCGGATGTTATGTCAAGGCTCTGCTTAACATCCGTTTATGGTATATAAAAAAAACACTGTACTATATAATTTGTATATTTAATACTATAAATATGATATAGGCCTATTTGAATTTGCACTCACAATGGCCTCTTAGTAAGTGACTGTGCGAATGAGTCTTCATACTGTGTAACGGGAAAGGCAACCTGAAAAGCACCAAAATATGTTTTTAATTTGTAATTGTATTGTATTATTCTATAGCATGAGGTTAATATTGCAACCTCTGTGTTTGGAGAAGAATGATTGGTTATTTTTACGAATTACAGACATGGCAGATTTGCATAGGATTAAGGGTTTGGGCTAGGGTTAGATTCAGATTTCTTCAAGCATTACACAACACTAGAGGGTCTCCTTATACTACTACCAAGCAAATAGAGCTTTACTATATGTAGTGTGTTGACCAAGTAATACAGTACATTATAGGGAAGCTCATTTGATGGCAACAGCATGTTGGCCAGTAGGAAATGGACAATTAACCATCATGACTCATTATTCTCATAATTATTTCTTCATGAGATCTTTAGACAACATAAACGTAGTGAAAAGTACATCATGACCTGCCGTCAGTCATATGTATTTGATTCTAGTGCCAAAAACTCCTCCTAAACTATCCGGTATGACTTCACTAAGACTATTTACTGACTTATCTGTATGTTCACAGCAAGTGATTGGGCCTGGTAGAGAGCATGTGTCCAGTGGTCTGCCTAGCAACCTATTTGAAAAGACATCGGAAATGATTTTTGTGAGCTTGTCTTTTCAATGACAATGCGCGGAGCGTTGTGGATGCTCAGCAGTCACTATTCTTTGAGGTTTTCCTTTTCTACGACACAGCATTTGGTATATTTTAAAATGAGGGTTCAGACTGCATAAAAGAAAAGTGAATAACTCTGTATTTTAGTGTTCAGATTTATTATACTGCCTTACACAACTCAATTTGTAATCCTGGGCATAAAGCAGCTGGTTCACTGTGCAGGAATCTGTCCCTCCTGCTGATGTGTGATAACAGCTGACTTACTGTACCTCAGAGAACCTACAGTAATTGGCAGAGTTGGGAAAGGTGACTTTGACTGTGTGAGCCTGCATTTTCTGATTCCTAACTCTGCTTTTAAAATGGTGCTTGGCTTTGGGGGAAGAGCTCAAATGTCTATCGGATAAAGTCAGCGTGCCTCTTGCCGTTGATGTAGAAGCCCCAGGCGGCACGTTTTGATGACATCAGACTCTTTGGCTCGGAGAGAGAGCGGTTCACAATCACAATTATTGATCAGCCTGCCCAAAGCCCTAGGAATCATGTGATTTTGTAAACTGAGTAATGTTTCCACTTGATAGACATCCAATAGTATCTGAGACGGCACAAGATTTGTAATGTGGGAATGAGATATTGTGTTTACAGTAAACCAGCATTAGTCACTCTCACAGGCTTTTTTCCCCCCAGGAGCCCGAACTCCTGCCGTCATATTCATCACTAACTGCATTTACCTCACTTCACCTTTATTGGAAATTGCTTCTCTGAGTTTTGGCATTTCTGCCTATCGGTGCATTTGTCTTTGTGCTAAGACTTTGTTATCTCTCCTCAATAACCTTATCTACTAAACTGCCCAAGTGTTGCTGAGGTTTGCAGTTTTCAGAAACAAGAGGACGCTGATGGAATTATTTAAAACCGGTGTTTAAAATCATTATTTAACGGAAACGTTAAGTGTTGAGCAGATAAATGTCTCACAAGTTAGGCGTTTTATTTCAGGTCATACCGATTGCTTTGTTAACATTGTTATCCTTTGTTGACCATGATTTTGCAAATTGCCAGAGCATTCAGAAAGGGTCATAGAGTAGTTCAAATAATAATAAACCATTAAACCAGTCAAAGTGCCTAAAAAGTCATTGATAGGCAGTCGCAGTAGTTATCTAAAAATAATGTGTAATAGTTGGTGAGACAGGAGAGGACTAACCCTCCTGTGTCATTCCAACCACAGAACAATAACTCCCGTACCCTCGGAATTACCCGTTTACATTCATAGAAGAACTTCATAGACCATACTGAACTATTGTTTTTAGGATTACCATCCTGCCTTCTCGTGTGGACTTCATTTTCTTATCCTGTCCGGGTCGCATAATGTATGATGAAATTCACTAGATACATTGTTAATACAGTCAACTATAGTGGATAAACAGTATAATTATTTAGCAATGGCAAGTTCAGTTCTATAAAAAACAAATCCACTTTTATATAATTGATAATCTTAATAAACATACAGGTTAAAAGTTATTTAAATGAACAATTTAGGAACATGATGAGTGGGCTGTGGGAGGGGGGGGAGAAATCAGACTTTACTTGTATTATATTCAGAGGTTGTTATTTGAGGGTATTTTGGTTTTACCCGTATACTGCTAGCAGTTTCATGAGGAAAGGATCGGTCATTTGGCAGTGGTTTAAAATGTTACAAAAAAAGCACCATCAAGTTTAAAGTATACAAAAAGTGGGCTGAAATATACCCTAACTAGATGTTAGCTTACATTAAACAAGGGAGTATGGTCCCTATCTGTCAGTTCTCTCCCCACTCAAACAACAATTACTTTGCCTGAGGAAAGGCCTCCTCTTCCTCTCTCACATAGGTACAGTGATGGTGGGAGTAATATTTTATCATCCGCTTTTCAGAAGAGAAAAAACAAAAGGAGGAGATGAGGGCATTGTACAAAAGAGAGGAGAGCGAGGGTGTTAAGATTAATATCATATGCTGGGAAGAGGAGAGGGATATCAGGGACCAGGCTAAAGCAAAGAGAACACAGACACAAGGAAAACCTAGCGGGCTTTCTTATGAGCTCCAGGTAAGAAAATGTATCTGAGGAGAAGAGTCCCGTCATAATTTAGTGTTGGGCTTCATACTAGAGGCAACACAGGAACAAAGTATTTGGAAGATCACTAAATTATTGTTTACTTTTTGTCATAACCACTAGCTGACCTTCATCTCTGGAATTTGGAGCATTTATATAGTGGTGAAAGAAGTTATCAAATGCTTTACTTAAAGTGGACCTATTATGCTATATTGGAAAAATATATTGTAGGGCCATACCTATACAAAACATGTCTGTGAAGTTTTATGCTTAAAATACCAAACAGATCACCCATTGTAGCCATGCCTCATACTGCTCAAACCCCTCTTTTGCAGCCCTGTTTGAGAAACGCGGATTTTGGGTCCTGAGCTTGATAAATAAAAAAGAGGAGCTAATGCCTGATCAGAATTCTACCGGAGATAAAGTTAAATTCTGCTGTGATAAAACGCCATCCTGTTCTAAACCACATCAAGGATTATTTCTGAAACAGTATGTAGCTCAAATGCTTTTTCTCTTGCGGGTTTACCACAAGGTGAGTTCCTTTTTTCATTTCCTGCTTTTTAAAACACATGTGCTCTCCAGTACAGGTTAGCTTTGAGTGTTAGCGAGGCTTGCTAATGTGAACAAGACGAGATTACGTCCAAAACACGTCAGGCATTGTTTCTGATAACAACTTTTTGTCGGTCCGCCGCCGATTTGACGTCATATTGGCAGCAAATCTGTATCCGCTCATTGTACACCCGTTTTTAAAAGATTTGGGTACGAAGGAAAAGAGAAAAGGGTTTTATTTTCTGACGCTGCGTGAGTTCCCCGGCACACCGGGGACACATATTTATGTATAAAAGACATGATAGGTCCCCTTAAGGTAAAAATAGAAGCAAGCATTTAGTTCACTCATACATAAAAAAATGGACACGTAAATAAAAAAATGTCTTTGTATGATTGGATGATAGGTTCCCAACTGGAAAAATATTCAAATTGCCATCACCACAAGAAACAATACCAATTCAGAACTAAATGTGTCTGCTTAGCACCTGAATGCCATGGTGGAGTAGGGCTGTCCCAAATACCATTTTTCGGGCTCCGGATATTCAGTAGTAATCAGCAGCGAATATTCAAATATTTGGTGCGGACAGATTTTTTGATATTTTGAATAAAACATTTTTTCCCAAAAGTTTCATAACACGCTCCGAATCTGAGACACCTGACAACACGATGTTAAGCAGAAGCACAGAAAGAGCAAACTATTACGATTTATATTTATTTATTGTCTCAGTACTCGCATACATTAAAACTAAATGTGTCCTCTGCATTTAACCCAGCCGCAGTGCAGCGGCCGGGGACCAAATCTGTTTCTAAATTCCGTCTATAACGTTTTACAACCTGAAGATACAAAACACATATTTCTGTTATAACAACAATACTTTTAATAACATAGCCGTAACAGTAGGCCTAACACTTGTTACCGATACAGTAAACAGTATTTAAATAAATGAAGAACGAAAAATAAATGAACGATCTGTATGCCAATAATTGCCTTAGCATGTTCCCACATTACTCCTATTATTTTCACTATTCGGATAAAATTGAAAAACTAATATAAAAAAACAATTCGGTTGCTTGCTTGCAACTATTTTCCAAGCAAAGTAAGTGCACGTTTTTATCATGTGTAACGTAACGTTACTGTTTAAACGGCGGGTAAAGCAGCTTCATCATGGCAACTTGACAACAGCTAAGCTAAGCTAGGCTACTACTTACAGCATCCAGGTGACTTTTCAGAGTTGTTATGCCACCGTGGTAGGCCAGTTTCTTGTCGCATATTTGGCACACTGCCTTCTTATTACCGTCGTCCAATTTAAAATGGTCCCACACAGCTGAAGTCTTTGGTATTTTGTGTTCAGGTGTGTGAAACGAGGTGAAGCGAGGTGAAGCGTGCCGTTTGCGTTCGTGACTGTGAGTGAACGCGATGTCAGGAGCACAGGCTGAGATTGTATATATTTCCGCATTTTAACAGTGCAATTCAAAAGTATAAATATAGTATAAGAATATGGCAATTCGCCTTTATTGATAGCATACATTTAGTAAAAAAAAAAAAATTGAAAACAAAAACAAAAAATGAATATTCGAATAATGAAATTGAAACATGAATAGTTGGCCAACGAACGAGTATTCGAATAGTCGAATATTCGGATACAGCCCTATGGTGGAGGTGCTCTCCAGGTGTCATTCCTAAATAATGAGTTTTGTTTTTTTAATATGTAGTCTAGCAGGACATTTCCTTGTGGTATTACTACTTACTTAAGTAAAGTTGTGTTTTCACAGTGCAAGAGGAACCAACTTCAGATCAGTCAGTGAAGTGATGCTTGTTCACAGGAGCCGCAGTCGCACGAAGCTTCAACACTGCAGTAAATAATGATATGAACAAGGAAGCACTCACTGTGTTGAACACTGGCACTGAAATCCTTCCTACTGTGTCTGAACTTGTTGTGACTAACAGATTTGTGTTCTTCCTCCACCCCTGAGCCCATAAAAGGACAGAGAGCTCATTCTTGAACTTAAGAAAATCTTGCATAAGACCGTTGATCACACTGTAGGATTTATCTCTGCATCTCTCGAGGAGTTTTTTTTTCCTCGATGATGTGGTATAACTGAGCCTTTTTGCGGATTATGATGATGACTTATCGTTCCATGTGTTGTTAGCGAGAAATGGAACACAAAACATCCTGTTTTCACTGCAAAGAAGACTGACATATGAACATAAGAGTGAATCATAATCACTGTAAATGTAGCCAACACAGTCAAAAGTATCACTCACTCCCCCTCTCAGGGAATATGATTATGGCTCTAATCTGCAGACTGGATGGAAGGATTGATAAATATCTTGCATTTGTCATCTCTTTTAAACACAAGAGGAACTTTCTGCTGCTGTATGTTCATTTTAATTATTTTAAAAGCAGCTAGACCTTGTTATCCAACTCCAATGCTGTGTACAGCGAGAATATCAACAGCAATGAAATATCAGGTGAAATGACTTGGCTCTGGATGTCTGTAGATATAAAGTGATACTCCTCTGTTGGCTGAGCATTATGTTCCTGAGTACAACAATATTCTCCTTTATCACTGCTGTGTATGATTACAGTTCAGGGACTAAACTGCATTTCACACCCAAGGAGTTATCAGCTGCAGTTTCTGCAAGGTTACCTTAACTTTAAACAAAACTTAATAGAAAACATACTCTCCTACTCATACCTACTTAAGATTTGTCTTGGCAGATGAGAAGCGCTATATAAATTAAATGTATTATTATATTGCTTACTACTAGTATCTCACAATTTCATGCATGTGTTTAAAATGTGATGTATAATATATACATACAATAAATACAACTTCCAATCACAACACAAGTGACACCATCAAATAAAGGCAACATTGAAAACTACCGTCACAGTAGAAGGTACCAACACAATTCAAATCAGCTTAAGGTCCCTCCTCTCACTGCTCAGTGCTCATATAGCCAATCATAGTTCACAGTGAATCGGGTAGCCCAGAGTCATAGAGAGATAAGAGTTACGACCGGTGGCGGCCGGCCCATAGGGGCGCTAGGGGCGCCGCCCCACCTCTTCCCACATACAAAAAAAAATATTTAAAAAAAATATTAAATTAAAAAAATATATTTAAAAAAATATATATTTCAAAAATATATATTTTTTGTTTTTAATGAACAAGGTAAATATCATACAATTGGTATCAGTAAAATGTATAATCTACAATAAAATGTTGTTTAAAATTGTGTTACGATGTCTAAAGTTACTGATAAGTCACATGTTTCCTGCCTGGCCTTGCCCTTGGACTTAGTTTATCATTACGGGACGCTGCCCCCGAGCCAAAGAGCAGCAACCAGCACGTTGCAAAAGTCTCAATAGTAAACTGTGCCGCCGAAACATAATTTCAGCCAATCAGCGCCGTCAAATATTGTGGTCACGAGGGCGCTCACTCGGCGCCCACGTTGCTTACGTGCGTTGACGTGAGTTGTTTTTTAGACTCGTGAGGAACTGGGGTAGTATCTATAGTAACGCAGTGTAGGCGGAGCCGTCACTTCATCTTCAATGAGCTCCCCAGAAAAACAACACAGCCGTTAGCGCTTAGCACTCAGAGCTCACAGCTCTTCATATCTGTTCAGAAACTAGACAAAAGTTAAACGAGTACAAACCACATACTGTCTGTGTCATGGCGAATACAGGCTGGTTTATTTATGTCTGTATAGGCCGTTGTTGTGAGTGTGGACGGTCGAAGCATTTACAACGTTAGCTTAGCCAAATCTCCATTAGAAAACACGCATTTTAAAAGGTTTTTCGCCTGCCGTCTGTCTGCAGACTTGTCAAAGCCTTAATTCATGGTTTTTACTATCCGGTATCAGTATGTTGTTACTTCGGCATCATTTTGAAACGTGTATTACAATTAAATCACGGTCAAATATGTTCATCTTGTTGTAGTTGTAGCCCCCTTGACAGCGATTCTCTCTCTAGTTTAGACTGCGGTCAAGCCAGCCTCCACTCGGAAAAACCTAGTCAAGCCAGCCCTCACGTGATATTGCGGTGCGCGAATATCCTATGCATTAAGGTAGAGTAAAAAAAAATCCTCCCTCTGTGTTTAGATGAGAATAAAACAAAAATTGTCCAGTATTAAAGACTCATTTCACTTCAGGGTGATAGCAGGACATCCCATCTAGTCACTCAGAAAAAATCAGGACATTCTGATGTACAGTTTCAAAATAAAAGACCTTTGAAATCTCTATTGTATGAGTTATCATCCATGTTTTTAGATGAGAATAAAACAAAAACTGTCCAGTATCATAGATCCATCTCACTCCAGGGTGATAGCAGGACAACCCATCTAGTCACTCAGAAAAAGTCAGGACATTCTGATGTACAGTTTCAAAATAAAAGACCTTTGGGGACAGGGATGATAGCTCATATATGAGACTTCAAAGGTCTTTTATTTTGAAACTCTACATCAGAATATCCAGATTTCTTTCTGAGTGACTAGATGGGACGTCCTGCTATCACCCTGAAGTGAAATGAGTCTTTGATACCGGACAGTTTTTGTTTTATTCTCATCTAAACACAGAGGGATGATTTTTTTTTTTTACTCTACCATAATGCATAGGATATTCGCGCACCGCAATATCACGTGAGGGCTGGCTTGACTAGGTTTTCCCGAGTGGAGGCTGGCTTGACCGCAGTTAGTTTAGCATACTCAGCCTGACTCTGCCTGGTTGTTCCTGGCCCTAGAACCACGATTTTATGGGGCCATTACATCACCAGAAGTCCCAATTTAAGGGGTCATTTCTCCCAAAAAAAATGTTTTTACTCACTATATCAACAGCCCCACCAAAAATATTTTCCACCAGCCGCCACTGGTTACGACACTCCCATAGACCTCCGTTGTAAAAAATGGCGGCGCCTACTTCCGGGGTATGGACATCGAAATAGTTCCAAATATTGTCATTTGGGCGTTGGACCTCATTCACTTACATTACGGCCCGTCGATTAGTTCCAGAGGTAAGTTGCTGAAATATCTAACTCTTTTGAATTGTCAACTGTCTATATTGTCTCAGAGGCCCTTTATGATGCTTATACTGGTCTTGATTTGTATATTCACAGCGTAATTATCTATATTTTATCTTGGTTGATACAACCAATTTTGCTAGCATTGCCTGCTAGTTAGCTAGCGCGACTTCGTCAGCTTTGAAGGTAAGATTTCAGTAATGAATCGCTAGCAGCTTATATATCAATGATGCTGGGTAACTAACAAGCAGGATTTAGATTGATTATGTTTTTTTTTTGTTATTTTGGTTTTTATCTGCTGAACCTGACCGTGTCAGCCATCCTTAGTCGGCTTTTTCTGTATGATATGACTTAACTGCTAGCACTAGTAGAAATGAGGTGGTGTTTGTGATAAATATTTCATTTAATATTTCATTGCATTTTGGGATATATACTAACATTTCATTATGTGACATGTTGACTGTACTTAGTTTTTTTTTGTACCGTTCCGTGTTAACTCATCTGTACTGTACTAGCCTAGCGCTAGTTTTTAATGCTTGATGGCATGCTAGGATAGATTCCTTTGTATTGTAATATGCACACTAGTTTAATGATTGTTCTTCAAAGGTATTATTCAGTCTTAAAAAAATAATAGCCTACTGAACAGGCGACTCTACAGCAGTGAATGAAGGATGAGCCTAAAACATGGTCATGCATCCAAAATGTTTATTTTAACAAAATAAACACTTTAAAAAAATTAATAAGCACTTTTTTATTCAGCCTCATATGTCAGCGATGGCTGTTGCTGCTGCTGCTGGCGGAGGTGACAGCGCGCATTGCATATTGGAACTCTACAGGTGTTGGAACAGAGTTCCTCAGACGAATGGACGAAAATGTGTTTTCCAGGCAGTCTTGAGTGAAGCGGCTTGTGAGAACAAATTTGTGCCCTTGTCTCAACAGGTCATGCTGGACCTCCATGATTGTTGTTGTGGCCATCACCAGTCCTGTCTGGACTGGTTTCCAGCTGCCCTTGGGACCGATCTTCAGGCCCCGAAACAGATGGTTTTTTTTTGTAAATAGTTGCTTACCCTAACCCTTTTTTGTAAATAGTATTGCTTTTTTATAAATAGTTGCTTTTTTGTAAATAGTTGTTTGTAAATATTTCTAAAATGCCCCCCTCCCCCACAATTGTTGTTCGCACAATTATGCTCTTGTTTTTCACTTTTTGGTGTCCATTGTTCAGCCACTGTATTGGTAAGCAACTATTTGTTTTGGCCAAAATGTGTTATT
Organism: Notothenia rossii; assembly: GCF_949606895.1. NCBI lineage: Eukaryota > Metazoa > Chordata > Actinopteri > Perciformes > Nototheniidae > Notothenia > Notothenia rossii. Next base: position 19,799,684 of record NC_136906.1, read on the forward strand.
CACACTCCTGACTCCAGTTTGATGTGCTGCATTCTCCTCTGAGTGGTCCTGATTTCAGGCAGAGATCATGGCTTGGAAGGTTTTATATCCTGTAGTGGTTTTGAACCATGGTTCAACAGGAGCTTCTGTAAATAGTTTTGTAAATAGTTTTAATATTTATCATAGTAATCATTTTCAGTCTCCCACTCTGTTTCAATTTAATTTATTGTTTCTTTGCCCCACCATATGTTTTGTTGTCCAAGGGCACTAATTTGGTCTGTGTTGAAGATTGTTTTACACTTTAGATTAATCAAATTGTGTTTTTTGGCTGAATTAATATTTTTCTGTTTAACCCTAACCCTCTTTGTTCTCGTTCTCATTCATTTTACTTTGTTTTGTTCTAACACACATCACTTTTTCCATACACTGTTCTTAATACTTTGTTCGACCCTTTTACTTTGTTCTTCCGGTTGTTCTTGTTCAAACACATATATCAATTGTTCATCCACTGTTGTGGTAAAATGATATTCATAGTCTTAACATGATCATGCTACCCATGCTAACATGAACACAAGCGTTTCCCTCCAAAAATGTAAAACGTATCTAAGTAATAGTCTACCAAGCTTTCCGTTGTCACCCTGCCTCTCCAAATGCAAAACTGTCAATAAAAAGTATGCAATAATGCAAAACAGCTGAAAAAGTACTTGGGTGTGTGTGTTTTTTATATATATATTTACCATTCAATAACGCAATCGCTGCTGTCTGTCTGTGACAGTCGCAGTTTGATCTCAGTGTGTCTTATCAACTGCAGGGGCAGGGGAAAAGGTTAAGACATGTAGTTTAGAATGAAATGAAAAATCTATGATGCATGTGTATTATCCTCGCAACTACAGTCATTAAATGTCCACTTTTGTGTAAGGTTTGAGGGTGTGGGAGGCTTTTTAGTGGGCGCGTCACCGGGATGTCAAGGGTGGTTCTGACGGGAGGAGGAAGCGTATGTGTGGTGAATGCGGGTATTCAGCAGGATATTTAAGTTTCCTCAGCATGTGTTCAAATGCAACGGGGGAAGTAACTGAAAGTAACCGTATGTGGATATTGCATCGACCAACCTCGAAGCACGTCTCCCTGGAGAGGACGCGCACAGTGAGAGAGATTCTCTCCAACACAGGGTGAAATCGCTCCTTTGTGCCACGCCGATCATCGTGTTTTCCTTTTTTGTGGATTATAGCCTGAAAAGGCCTACAAACATTTCTGTTTTTGCCGCCGACGGGCGCAGGAGCAACAGCCTTTTTTTTGTATCAATAAACTACACTATGGCCTGGATTAGGCAGTAAAGACAATTTCAATGTATCGCGAGTGGACTTTTTGTTGGGTTTTGTTTGGCTCGAAAAACTGTGAATACATTTGAATAACGCAGAAAACCTGTCTTTGTTTATTTTGTTAATGTGTGCATATAGACTTTAGTTAATACATTTCCGTGGGGAATATTTTGATCATCCGTTTATTATTTCTGTTTACCTTTTATAATATTTCATTCAAGAACCCCTTGTGTGTTTAATTAACACAACTATTTTTAGATAGTTGATCGTTAGATGTCTGTCCCATAGAAGAACATGACAGCGCAGCGCAACTATACTACGGACGTGACTGCCCTGGCAGTGACATCAACATAGCCTGCTTGTGCTACCACACTTTCCCTCAAAATATCGTTAAATAACGAAACTTGAAATAGTGCCAATCCATACAAAGAGTAACCACATCATGTACATATGAAAGCAATCTTTAAAAAATAACAGCGTTGGTTTATCTGACTATTTTGACCATGTTCGTGCTGTTTTTGCCATAGATGAGAGTAACAAATGCGTCACTTCCGGCAAAAATAACGGCTCCTTCCACTTTTGGGGAAAACAATGCTGTCAGTTGAACGCGGTCAATACAAATTCTGAAGTTTTTGCCATCCGATCAAAATGTAAGAAAACCGGAGATTTTTGGATCTTCAAAGCGCCCGATTCCAATGGCCAGACAGGCAAACAATTGCATTAAGCCATTAGAAATAGACGATCGGGCTAGATATGGTTAAATATAGCAGTAGGCTATCGATTTTCATAGATGAGAGTACATCTACGTCACTTTACGGCCCCGCCCACTTTTGGGGGAAACAACGGCTGTCATTTGAATGGCGAATCGAGCCTGAAGCCACAAAGATCTTCTGTTACTGTCCTTTCTTCTTAGAGGAGGTACAGAAACACGTAACTCTGGATTTGTTTTAATGTTTGAGGTGAAATAAACGACCAACAGCAGCTTTTTGGCATGATAAAACTATTATGTTCCGCCTTACTCATGAGAGTAACAGCTGGAGAAATTACAGCCTCGCCTACTGATTTTAATTTAACCATATATCAAGACCGATTGTCGATTACCAATGATCGAATGTAAATTGTTTGCCTGACTGGCCATCGTAATCGAGCTCTTGAAGATCCAAAAATCCACGGTTTTCCCAAAAAATTGATCGGATGGGCAAAAACTTCATAATTTGCATTCAAATGACAGCGTTGTTTTCCCCCAAAAGTGGGCGGGGCCGTAATTTTCCCCAGGAGTGACGTAGGTGTTACGCTCATCTATAGAGCTCCTGCGGATGATGTCACATATGCTGGTCACGTGACGGAGAAACGAAGGGGGGCAGCCATTTTGGCAGTAATCGCGTCAGTAAATTAATTGGCAGGCACATGGCAGACTGTCGAGGATGGTGGATAACTGCTGTGCACCAGGTTGCACAAATAGGCGTGGGAAGAAGAAAGGTGTATCTTATTATCGCATTCCAAAAGACGCGGAGAGGAGGGAAAAGTGTGATCGCAGCGATTAAAAGAGCCAGGAGCCGTCTGAACAAGACTGAAAGATGGGACCCCCCGGCCGTTGGGCTTTCGCTTATGCAGTGATCACTTCATATCAGGTGGTGAAGGAATACAGTACAATGCTACAAAAAGTTTCTGGTCAGTTTAATTTTTACCGAAGTAGAATCTAGCACCCAGTTATTATAGCTAACGGACTCTGTGATGTCCCTTTTTAACTCAACAAGTGTGGCTCTGGTGCATGCCTAGCCAGTTAGCTTGTAGCAAGCTAGTGGTAAACAAACCCGTGTTGAAAATATTCCTTCTTATTTTTTAGGGAGAAAGAGTGATAACCCGTTGAGTCCGGATTTTATTCCGTCAATTTTGGATTACCTTCCATCTCCAGAGAAGAGGAGACGAAAACGAGACTGGAGGTTTTTAACAGAAGGCAGAAGGCTAAATTGCACAAAGTAGAGCAGGCAAAGCTATCTGCAGAAGCCATCCGTCAAAGGTTGGTAGATCAAACTCATGTCTGATTACATGTTGGGGTCTACTTGTTATCGGTGTGTTATTCAGATTATTTTATTTCAAATAGTTAACTGCCGTGATATGGTTCTAAACAAAAACGTCACACCAGTCATTTAATGAAGGCTAATATCATATGATTTCCATTAACATGTCAGACTGTAAACATGTAAACTGCCATCAGTATTGTATGCATGAAAGCTTATTTTGCTGCTTCTGTGTTTTCATCAGGACATCAACTGATTGTCCCCAGAAACAAGGCAGCCCAAGAAGACCAAATCACAGAGCCTTTGAAGGAGCCCCCATCCTTTGGTAGAATTTCACTTGAATTAAAATGCGATGTATACTCGCACGGTAGGAAAACGCTGGCGCCGGTCGTCATGTTTACTGCCAAAATGGTGGCTGATAACCAAAA